>NC_056750.1:317700848-317861320 GCF_019279795.1 Protopterus annectens | reverse complement strand
GTGCTGCTGTAGGTCTCTTGGCAGCCTCCCTGACCAGTTTTCGTCTTTCATAAATTTTGAAAGGACGTCCAGTTCTTTGCAACGTCACTGTTGTCCCATATTTTCTCCACTTTTTGATGACAGTCTTCACTGTGTTCCATGGTATATCCAATGCTGTGGAAATGTTTTTGTACCTTTCTCCTGACTTATACCTTTCAACACTGAAATCCCTTTTTTTTTGCTTTGTAAGCTCCCTGTGAACCATGGCTTTTGCTGTAGCAGGCAACTGAGTACATGTCCGCAAAATCCTACTAGGACAGCTGAACTTTATTTGGGGTTGAACAGAGTCTCTTTGATGGCAGGTGTGTACCCAAGAAGACTGAATGTTATAATAAAATCAAAAGGTGCTTCAACAAAGTATTAGTTTAAGGGTGTACACACATTCAACCAGCTTATTGTAGTTTTTATTTTTTATACTTTTCCCCTAACAGATTTGTTTTTCTACTGAATTGCACAGGTTATAGGTCGTGTTAAAGGTGGCAAAAGTTTTGAAATGATTTATTGTGGTCTCAATTGTTTTTATATCATACAAACCTGGCATTTTAACAGGGGTATGTAAACTTTTTATATCCACTGTATGTCCCTAGACTTGAGCAACATTCTACCGTCACCCAGAATGCTGTCTCAATGCAAACAGAAAATGATCGACCAACAATTGGCTTAGTTTCTGGTGTTGTTCCAGGGGGATCAAGTACCAGACAGCCTGGGAAGATATGACAGACAGACCACGACACTTTGCCAGAGATGGCGTGCAAATGTCTCACTTGGGCTTCAGGCAAAGGTTCTTTCTCCCTACAGTGTTTTTTTTTTTTTTTAAGGAAATTGACAAGGTCAAAACTACCAACATAAAAATTTCCAAAACAAAAGGCAAATTAAAGGTCATGCTGCTAAACCCCAGGAGTCTGAACATGAAACTGTACTCACTGCAAGCATTCTTAAACCCTGGAAGATGCTGACATTTGCGCAGTCACAGAAACCTGGTTCAAAGCCGCGGAGAGCACTCCAGCCTTAGCTGGTTACTCATCCTAGCGTACATTCACACCTCAAACTGTGGGTAGCAAAGCCAAAAGGAGGTAGAGTTCAATATACATTAAAGGTACACACCTCCAGGCTGGTCAACCAGTATGACACAGGAGATACTCCAGGTGCAGTTAACCATTGACAAGACCCCTGTTCAAATTATAGCTATCTACAGGCCCCCAAATTTGACTCAATATGCTCATTCTGCCTATCTGGACCTCTGACAGAAGATTCAGCCCTTTACCCTGATTCTGGGCGACAAACTACCTAAACAGATTGGAAGAACTACTCATGCCAGAACACAAACACACACAGATTCCACATGAGGTGACAATAACTTTCACTTGGTATTAACCAACATAAGTAACCACTGCAGCATCTCTACAGCATCATCCTCCCTGGTAAGACAGACCATAAAGCAGTCACTTTCGAAATCACCATCTCCCCCGCCCCCCCCCCCCCCCAAGCTAGGCTCAAACAAGAAAAATTTCTCCAAAGCAGATTACAACATCTTTTGGAATGGTATACACAGCTTCACAGCCCCCTCCCCCTTCTGTAGGAACTGGCACCAACATCCAAATCTAAACCAAAGTACTACACCAACATTTATATAGATGCATGGAATCAGGAATACCAGACAGGACGAAATCACGCAAGAAGATTAAACCTGTATGGTGGACATCTGCAATACACTAACAAAAGGCACAAATTGCTGTCCAGGACCAAGAAGGAGCAATAGCACTCGCTCCTTAGCCTGAACAAGCAAATACAAGCACTAGTGAAATCCTCCAATGCAAACAGTCCAAATTGGCCACATCTACTAGAGACAATAAGGCCTTCTTCACATTGTCTGCAGTCTCAAAGGAAGCATCCAGATTTGCTCCGAACTGGTGGTTAAGGTCACCATGTATACAAATGCTGTAGAATATAGTCAACTTGCTGGCTGACAGGTTCAGTGAAAACTTTACTCCACTGTCCCCTCCTTACAAACTCAGTAAAGCAGGACATCCCCAGTACCTGCCCCCCCTCCCCTTATCTCTAGGGAACAGGTCACCACTGCCTTCTAAAAGGCAAAAAATACAGCCTCCATGAGACCTGATAACATCCCAGGCTACATCCTACATGAACTCAGGCAGGAACTTGCAGCACCATTAGGCAACCTACTCAACCAAAGCCAAAAGTACCTGCTTCGTCCCAGATGAGTGGAGGACAGCCACGGTCATCCCTTTACACAAAGGTGGAGTGTCCACCAGTCTGGAAAATTACAGACTCATCAGCCTAACTAGCCTGATCTGGAAGGATATGCAATGGATCATCATGGACCTCATTAACACTCGGCAACCTCCAAACACTTGATCCCACACACTTTGGCTTCGTCAAGGGGAAATCATGTCTGTTAAATTTGGTCAACTTCAAGACAGTCAAAGCCATAGACGAGGGGAAGACTGTACACTGCCTACCTTGACCTGGCCAAGGCCTTCAACACTATTCTCCACTCGGGCATAATATATACTCTCTCAACTTGGCATCAAGCCAATTGTTACCAGATGGGTAGCAAACTGGCTCACTGATGGAACACACCTAGTCAAAATAGGAGAAGCTACCTCAAGTAGTAGACCTGTAAAGAGCAGCGAACTCCAGGGATCAGTCTTGGGGCCTCTGTTATTTGGGATAGATTTTTCTGAGATGCAGGCCAAAACCAATGGGCTATGGCTGACAAAGTTGGCAGATGACTGCAAGCTGGGCGCAGAATTCCCCTAGTGATGTGAACATCCTCCAAGAGGGCCTCACTCACTCAAGTGCCAGAAACATAGCCTCAAGCTGTATACCCATCCCCTTTGAGGAAGAGTGATGTCCCCACAAATTATCACATTAACATCTTAAGCACACAATCAGTCCTGAAGGATTTGGGCATCCAGGTTGATAGCAACCTCACTTTTGACCGCCATCTTGCTTCCGTTGTATGGAAAGCTTTCTACATGACCCACCTTATAACTAAGGTGGTCTCATCCAGGAACAAGTGGTCAGTCTCTCTATTCTTCCCTTACAAGGCCCATTATTGAGTACATGTACCTGACAAAGCACATGCAGCAGCTGGAGGGACCGAAATGGCTGAGGTATGTATCTAAATGGAGAAGGGCAGGCCTTTGTGATGTAGATCTGCTAAGTAATCCAGGATCAGAGGCAGGGAGGGCAGAGTTGTGTCCTCTCCTTTAGACTGACTCCAGGAGCAACACCTTTTCCACTTATCAGCATAGGATTTTCTTGTACTGGGTCTTCTGGCTTCAAGAATGACATCCAGCACCTGTTTGCTTAGGGTTGCTGGGGGAGAATTCACGGAATACGCCAGGCTGCAAGATTTAGGGTTTGCAGTTGCAGATGCAAAATCTGTCCCTCCTGCTGAGAGGGCAGGGTTGGGTTCTGGTGCAGGTGCCAGGCTGCACAGGAGTGGGTACCAATGCTGGCATGGCCAGTCCGGGGCAATCAGAATTGCCCTTGGTCTGTCCTGTCTTATCTTGAGTAATACTCTTGAGAGAAGGGGCAGAGGGGGAAAGGCATGGATTGAGAGATTTACCCACTGAAAGGATAGGGCATCCACTTTCCAGGCCCTAGTGTGAGGATTCCTGGTGGAGAATTTGCTGAGCGGGTGGTTGTAGGGGGAGGCAAAGAGATCCACCTCTGGGGTCCCCCATTTCTGAATCAGAAGGTTGAAGGCGCTGGGCTCTAATTGTCACTCATGTGGTTCTAGGAGATTTCTGCTCACGTTGTCTGCCAGTGAGTTTTGCTTGCCTGGCAGGAAGTGAGCTTGCATGTCCAAGGCCGTGTTCCACAGGGCCATGGCTAACCTGCAGAGTGGGTAAGAGTGGGTTCCCCCCTGCTTGTTGATGCATCACACAACTGTGGTGTTGCCTGTTTTTATTAGAAGTTGTCCTGGAAAGAGTAGAGATCTGAAAGCTGTCAGGGCGTACTGCACAGCTAGCATCTCTTTTTGATGTGCAGAGGAATTTAACTTGGGCTCCAGTGACCCTGAATGCATTTGCATGTGTGCCCCCCAGGCATAGTCTGATACATCTGTGGTTAGGGTCTGGGTGGCGTGGGGTTGAGTAAAGGGCATTCCCTTGTTGTGACTGTATACTTCTGCCCACCAAAGAAACTCTGTCCTTAGACAGGGTATGATAGGAATGACTGTTTCCAAGTCCTGAGAATGTTGACACCAAAGACGTTTTAAGTACTACTGAAGTTTCCTCATATGCAGTCTTGCATATGGAACTGACAGAAGGAAAGATAGTGGAACAGGTAAATAGCTTCAAGTATCTGGGGAGGAGAAGGGAAGTTTGAATGAAGAAGTCAAAGCTAGGGCTGCAGCCAACTGGCAGAGTCTCAGGTATAATCTATGACAGAAGAATGTCAAAGAAGCTGAAAAGTCAGGTGTACAAGACAGCAGTGTGGCCAGTACTGCTGTATGGTACAGAAACCTGGGCAATAAAGGCAGAGCAGATGAAGCTAGGTGATAGAAATGAAGTGCCTGAAAAGGGTGGATGCACACTGTGGCAGACTAAATGAGGACACAACAGCAGAAGCCAAAGTAGCTTCAATTGCAGAAAAGATCAAAGAGAACAGATTACAGTGGTTTGGCACATGCAGAAAAGCAGAAGACAATATGGTAAAGAAGATTTGGGACAGAACGGAAAGCAAGAGAACACAAAAAGGACATCCAGCAAAGAGGTGGACGGATTGTGTGAAAGGGTATCTGCAACAAATCAGGCATGAATGTGGCACTGAATTGAATGCGATGAGTTAACACGATACCCGGAATCCATGTAGAAAACGGTAAAAAGGGGGCCATGGAGGGGATGGGTCTTCTATCAGAGGTCTGATAGGAAAGACTCCTTCCATAAAAGTCCTACATAGTCAAGTAGAGATGGGAGAAAAAAGGTCGCAGCCCTTCCCTACATGAAAATTAGCTCCACGTTGAAAGAGCTAACTGAGAAACATAAGAATATCTGAAACCGAAGCAGAAAAAGAATAAATATTCCGCTGCGACACCCACATGGAAAATCTCTTCCATTTACTACGATACACTTTCTTGGTGGAAAACTTCCGAGAAGCAAGAATAATTTCCCGAACTGTGGAGGCCAGCCTGGAATTTCGTAGAATCACTGGAAATGGAGACACCAAGCGCTTAGTGAGATTGGAGATTGGGAATCTGACATTCCAATGGATGGGAAATCATATCCTGCTTAGGATCCAGTATCCATGGAGGATATTTGCTGTGAGACCGCAGGATGGGGAACCATACTTGACGAAGCCAGTATGGAGCAATGAGGATTAGACTGGTCTTCAATCTGCTGTCTTTCTGTAAAACTATAGGTATAAGGGGAATGGAGGGATAACCACACAAGAGACCAATCGTGGAAGGAGAATGGAGGGATAACCACACAAGAGACCAATCGTGGAAGGGGAATGGAGGGATAGCCACACAAGAGACCAATCGTGGAAGGGGAATGGAGGGATAACAATACAAGAGACCAATCGTGGACTACAGCATTCCTGGGCGACTCCCACAAGGTAGCGGGAGTCAGAGCGAAGTACTTGCTGCACTTGTTGTTCAGGGGAGAGGCAGAGAGATCACAGCAAGGCTGGCCCAACAGCTGACTATCTGATTCGTTACCAACTGGTTCATGGACCACTTGTGAAGACAAGATCAATCTGCTAAGTCTGTCTGCCAGAATGCTGAACTCCCCCATAATGTGCTGCAATGCAAAATCAGTTTGAGGATATTGCCCATTCACAAACCCTCATGGCTTCCCTGCACAACGGGTATGACTGGGTTCCCCCTGCTTGCTGATGTACCAAACCGCCGATATAGTGTCTGCAAGAATTGCAGTGGTTTGTTCCAAGAGGAAGGCAGTCCTGAAAGGCTTTTGCAATGTCAGGAGAACCACCCTCAACTAGGAAGGGTGAAGGGTCTGCCGAGATGGAGGTAAATCTAAGAATCCACCACTGCAGATGACACCTGCAGATCAAAAAGTTAGCCTGACTGGGGTTTACAACAGATGAACTAGTATAGTCCACTGGAGCGATAGGGTTCACAGGAGAACTTGCATAAAGAACCTGGCTAGTGGGACCAGAAGAAAGGCAGCTGACAGCTGACATGGACCCTAGAACAATGAAGACCAGCCAAGCTGACAGTGACAAGAGCGTCTAGCAACAGTTGAACCTGCTGTCTCAAAGATGTTCTTCTTTGTGGAGGTAGCACAGCTATGTATGCAGTTGTGTTCAATCGCGTCCCTATGAACTCTCTGTCTTGTACAGGAGACATCTTTGATTTCGCCAGATAATTCCCAGGAAATTGAAAAGTTGTAACAGGACCCGAATACCTTGTAGTTGGTGCCTTGCAGGTGCCATTAGGATCCAATCATCTAGGTATGTAAAGACCTGGAACCCTAATCCCTGCACACGGAGGTGGGCTGGAACTGCTGCCATGCATATGAAGACCCAGGGGGCAGTGGCGAGATCAAAGGGCAGTGTTCTGCATTTGTAATGATTGGCTCCTAGCCTGAAGTGTAGATGCCTCCTGGAGGGTTTACTATCAAAAGACTGAATCCCAAAAAAGACTGAATCCCAAAAAAGACTGAAAATTCAAAATACTGAATGATGGAATTTGCCCCTTCTCCACTGTTGTGCGATCTTGGAGTTGGTATATATATTTAGCAGGGGGTGTGGGGAGCAGACGGGCTTGCCTCTTGCATTAAACATGTTTTCAGTATTTTGAATTTTCCGTCTTTTTGGGATCCAGTCTTTTGGTTTTCAGTCATGTGATAGTAAACCCTCCTGGAGCACCTGTAATCTGCAGAACACATCCAATCGTCCTTGTGCAGAAGCAGCAGAATGGACTGTACTCTAACCATATGGAACTTCAACTTCTTTACACAAAGAAATTCTCACTGCTTAGATCCAAGATCAGATGAAGGTCCCCAGTTTTCTTTGGCACCAAGAAGTGTGAGCAGTTTCCGCATCCTATTTGTTTAGTCAGGACTTCCTGCCCCCAGCTGCCTCCAGAGTAAGAGTCAGGCCGCACCTCAGGATCGCTGATAGGGCCTGTTGGAGAAGGGTTCTCTGAAGCCCTGATTCTGTGGATCCCCTCTCCCTCTGGGGTGACATCAACCATTAAAACCTCCCCCTTCTAGGATTCATCCTGCGAATCCAGAAAAGACCCTTGAGACTTACGGAACCTCATCTTCTTCCCACTCCATTGGTTCCTGGAGAAGGTCCGTTGGGGAGAAGAAAACTTGATCCCTATGGCAAATAGGTTCTTACTTCCTGTTCACTGTGGGTAAGACTTCCTTTCAATGACTGCCCAAACAAAGAGGAACTGTCAAAGGGGGCATTAATGAATGATGCCCTAAAGGGGTCTGCAAACCTGCACAGCCTCATCCAGGCATGTCTCCTGAGGGCTATGCCTAAACAAGCTGCTTGAAGGGTTCCTTCCATAGCATGGGAACTTAACTTCGAGGAATTAGCGATTGAGGACAGTGGTCAGTTGGGGAGATACCTTCTTGAGGTCCTCCTCCAATGACTGCACCAGAGAAGTTGTACAGGTCTCTCTGGAAGAGAGTAAAAAGTGTGCCACGTAATTTAATGCTCTCAGTGTAAGGTGGCCAAGGTATACATGCTCTTCCCATGCCTGTCCAAAGCCCCAGACACTCTGTTCTGGGGATCAACAATGGACCTCTGCTCAACTATATCCTTCTTGGTGGCTGCTGACACCACAATGGCATAAATGGTACACCTTTACTCCAGAGCAGGCAGTCACTGTCAGGACTGCAGTATCTGTCCCCGTGCTTGGGGATAGGCTCCATGGTGTCAGGCCCCTTCCAATGCCGGCGGGTGAGAAGGTAAATTAGTTTGTCAACTGGTGAGGTCATCCAGGATGTAGATGGGCACGTCCAAAAGGCCGCCAGGAAGACAGACTCCTCAGAGAAAGGGGGTTAGCACGACCAGCCACCCTTTTGCTTCAGTATTTCCAAGATATTCCCAAAGGAGATATTGAGAAGTGGGAACAGGAGTGATCCGAAGACAACGGATCCGACAATTTTTTGCACTTCTCAGGAACAGAAGCCATGGACCTGTGGGTAGCTGAAGGGGCACACTTCTTAGGAATGGGCATTTTGAGCTCCAGAAGACAGATGAAGACCTCTTAAGATCAGCTTTTTATGCCGATCAGCAAGGGCTCGAGGACTGAAGATCAAGCAGATATTGCATGGGACCTCCAAGTGCCCTGGCCCAAGACAATACATGCACCTCTTGTGGGCATCTGACTGGGGAATCCTGTGCCCACAAGAGGCACACCTTTTGAAACCAGAGTGTTTGTCAGACACGCTGAAAGAGTCACACAAGCGCACACAGCACTCCCACATATTAATTTGATTTAATTTTCTCTTAGAATAGTTAAAGATAAAAGGGAAAGTTTTCTTTTTGTATATTTAAGGAAAGAAAGCAGTCAAGTAGAAAAACAGAAGGTAGGAAACGGCCCTAACACCAGTGACTAACTTCAAAAAAGACAACTACCTAAGAAGGGAGGGGAGGTGCAAAGCTAAATCTGACAGAATGCAGCTATGAAAAACTCAGAAAGAGAAATAAGAGCTTGGAATAGTAAGAATTAAACAGAAACCCACTTATTTGAACAGAGGCTTGTGGAACTGCATCTGTGCTGGAAAGTGGCAAACGAGATCTGAGGGGTTGGAAAAAAAAAGTGAGGCACTACAGGCGAGGGAAGAGTTTAAGTCTCGGATCATATGTCTGGAAGAAACGGCAGAGTCAGATCCGAAGACCCAGTCGTGATACATAATGAAATGGACATCAGATTTAAAACAGATTCACGTCTGTTTCACTGCATGTTTTTTTACCAAAAAAATTTGGGAGTTTCCAGAGGGATAAGTTACCTCTGAAGGCAGGAGTTTTTCCTGCCTTAAATGGTCAGAGGGGGGGTTACTTTATCAATAAGCACAAACTGGCAAAAAATGATGACTAAATACAAAAGAAAACTGCAGATTAACCACACACTGGTCGACTTCTCAATCTAATTTAATAAAACACTTTTTGTCTTGCTTAATTGCAAGACTTCCTCAGATAAAATACATTCACTAAAACGAAAGTCAAAGCTAAATACACATTAATTTGTCTACTCAAATTAAAAAGCTTATGTAGATGAAAACAGTTGAATAGGCTTTGTTTACATAATTATTTGTGTGTTCTTTTATGCTTATGCTATGCTATTTGGTTTTAAGTATATGGGTTTCATATTAGATTTAACTTGTACTATATAAAGGGTTAACTAAAAGGGAAGGTCTTGAATAGCTGTGTTTTCATTCGTTTTTGCAATATCACATGACTGTAGTGAATGTGTATTTAACTTTGGTTTTAATGAAAAATTTTATCTGAGGAAGTCTCGCAATTAAAATGAAAAGCGCTTTATTAGATTAGATTGAGAAGTAGACCGGTGTAGTTCATCTGCAGATTACTTTATCAACCCATCACCTGACAGTGTTTCTTCAAGAAGTCCAAAGAAAATGAAAAAATGTTCTCTCACTCCAGACATTATAAATGATTTGGGACAAGACTCTCTGCAAGGCAAAGGAGCCAGTCACATTGTTTAGGCCAGGCAGGGAAAGCAGCTGCTAGAGAAAAAACATTTCAGTGCCCGGCTAGCTAATTTGTCTGTCACTACAGCCCCAGTAGTCTTTTTCCAATGCAACTAAGAAGAGAATTAAACGACAAAGAGCAGTTGCATTTCCTTGCATAATTCACGTTTATAGCTGCCATCTATATTAAAGACAAGCACCCATGCTCTGTACACCTTCACCCTGCATTAAAGTTCAAACTACACTCCAAAGGTATAGCCCTACCTGGCAGCACTATCCTTAAGAGATCTAATCCAAAAGGACACATCTTACTCTGCAGTCTCCAGGGAACTGGTTAAGAGTGCTGGCCATACATAAAGATTCTAATGACAGATTTCTGACCAGAGTCCATTACTTGCAAATCTCTCCCCCCTTCAGCATCCTGTACACTACAAACAATGGAGATTCAGAATGGGGGGACTATTTTTGTTGTGTATTCCCTTATGGGGAAAAAAAAAAAAAAGCTGTGTATATGGGATAGCGAGTGTGCCTGAAACTGGATGCAGGACTACCAACGCTAGACCCATGAGTTGTGACTTCCACAAAGACACAGGATTTTTACAGACTGTTCATAATCTTGAGAAAATTTTTCTAGTCATTGGCTCATCTCCTAAAATATTTATTCTTCAAATATGGCAACATCTCATCTCAAACTTTCAAGAATAAGGTAGCAAGAGGCCTGTATGTAGAAAACACTCCATGCAGACCTACCGTGGGTGTGTATTCCTCCAGCTGCATCAGAAAGTCAGCCAACGGAGTTGTAGAGATCACTGGTTTCACATCACCATTGGTAATCGTAGAGGGCAGATAAATACCATTTGAAATTGGTGCCTCAGATGATGCTGCTGTGGATGTGGTGGAGACTGGAACTAGACAAAAGTAAACAAATAAATAAATAAAATAAAATAGTCAGATTTTAATTCTCAGTATCAACTGTAAACCTCCTCAGCACCATGACAACAGGGTTTTATATTTCTGTTTTACTAAATCTACTATTCCAAAACCAAACCCCCCCAACCTCCTCAGCACCATGACAACAGGGTTTTATTTCCGTTTTACTAAATCTACTATTCCAAAACCAAACCCCCCAACCTCCTCAGCATCATGCCAACAAGGTTTTATATTTCTGTTTTACTAAATCTACTATTCCAAAACCAAACCCCCCACCTAGACCTTCTTAAAACTACACATACACAGACAGCTCTCAGCACTCAAGCCAACCACAGACAAATCATTTTCAAAAGACAGAATATACCAAACTAATGGGAATTAGTGCAATTTTGAATGACAAGCCGGACTGAATTTTTTTGGTTAATGGTTTGTACTTTAAGCCCCCACCCCATCTTTGCCCCTG
This sequence comes from Protopterus annectens, assembly GCF_019279795.1. Taxonomy (NCBI): domain Eukaryota; kingdom Metazoa; phylum Chordata; order Ceratodontiformes; family Protopteridae; genus Protopterus; species Protopterus annectens. Next base: position 317,850,223 of record NC_056750.1, on the reverse strand, counting down.
TTGCCTTTTGTCCATCAGATACTCTTCCATATACTGGAGTCATTTCCTCTCTAACAGTGCAAGAGCCCACAGACAGGGGTAGTTCACAGAGACACCATCAGTGGCAGTTCATGTTTTCCCTTTTACAGCCTTATCCCCACTGTTCCTGTCCGATAATATCCAGGAATAGGTATGCAATGGGCATCAGCGAGGTGTCATCTGTGGAAGCACTGTATCCCTCTGGAGAGTTCTGTTTTTTTTATTTTAGCCAGTGATCCCGCAGGGTCTCCCTTCCCCACCAGGGATTCATTTACAGAAAAAATGCACTCCAAGCAAAAACTTCCACACCCTCCAAAGAGCAGTGAGCCAGCAAACCACATCACCCTCCCACATGCCAGCTAAAACGAGCAACTGAGCTGCTACTTGAAAGCCAGGGGGGCAGCGTGAGAGCCAGGGTTTTATCCCTCTATGCCAATGCAGTTGGCTTAACTCAAGAGCTGTGCAAAAATCTTCCCATTTCAAAACTATGGCTTTTAGCGTCTTTGTAACAAAGAGCTGCAGTTGTTGAGAAGCCCTGATGACTTATTACCAATCACATTAGCGTCTTTGTAACAAAAAGCTGCAGTTGTTGAGAAGCCCTGATCACTTATTACCAATCACACAGATACGACAGGACCAGGGTCAGTTGATGCAAAGGCTTTGTCCAGCAACACTTCCTTACAAAATTAATTCCTAACCTAGCAGCCACCTTCCCATGTATCAGTTAAGCAAGCAACATTTTAAAAGCTACTCTCCCCACCTAATCAAAAGCTGCAGAAGTCTGCCTGCACACATTTTAAATGTATTCAAAGCTAAACACAATACAGAGTTCAGAGTAGCCAATCAACCCCCGTTTTGGGGAGGTGTGAGATAACCCAAGTTAAAAAAAAAAAAAAAAAAAAGCAGACGTTTTATACGTTTCAGAAAGTTTCTCAAAAACTTGGTGCAAATGGAATACGAGAAATACCGTAAGAAAACTCTTATTTCAATGTGTTACTGAACATATTCCCCCTTTCATTTTCTCAAATAAATAAAAGTTCATCTAATAGAATATAGAAAATGTTAAAATAAACAGAAGACATTCAAAATGGGTGTACATCTTATCTTCACTTCTGTTTAATTCTCATGGGCAGGAAATCAGCCAGCAGAATTTTGGTGGGGATGCCAGACCTACATTTTACCATTTACACTCAATTCTCCACTCATGGCTTACTAGTGTGCTAGCAGATGCATAAACACTTCAATGAAGAATATGAAAATCTGGGATGAAAATCTGCACTTAGAAAATAAAATATCTTGTGCCATCCTTGAAAAGAATGGGTTGTTCTATCCAATCAGGGGTGAACCTCAAGTGGGGGAATTCAATTCCACTAGTGCCTTGTTCACTAGAGTAGAGGACACTGGGAGACTGGTCAGCAGACAGAAACAGTGGTGACAATATTACAGGTGCAGCACTGGCCAAAAAACAGAGATCAAACTAATACCCCTTTCTCAGCATAGTCAAGACCTCTGGACAGTGACCAAAAGGAAGAGATCACAGATACACTGCAAAAATTAGACTTCCTTGCAGGCCCCTGAGCTTATTTTCCATGAAACAGTGAGGTCAACAATGTGGGAGAATTTTAGAATAGAGCCGTTTCTAGAGCTTCAGAGGAACTGTGGTCTGGGTGAACACACTGCATTCTGTCAACACACAAAGGTGACCTGAAGAGTCCCTCTTTTCACTTATTTTTTTTTTAATTTCTGCCAAGCTTGTTTAACTTTTCAGATGGCATGACCTAGAGATCAGAAGTAGGTAGACAGAATCCTCAAAGTGGCGGTGCAGTTCTACTGCAACATTTAATCAGGTTTCTGTGACGTGACAGCACCTTTGCTGTATATGGATTTTTCTCTGCTTTTGTTACATACACTACTTTGCATTTCTGATTACACAAGACTTGCAGTTTCATTACGGGTCTAGTCTCTGCTCCTTCTGATGATTCACAGGAGTTAAGGCAATTTAGTTTTTTGACCTTAAACATCTTATTCTGGCACAGAAGGGTACTGTAGCTCATTTCTCAAGAAGGGACAGAAAGTTAGTCCCAGGGTACATTTTGAGAGTTGCCACCTAGTTATCCAGGTTCTGTCTGAGGGATAATGTATCATATTGTTTAATCCTGAAGACTCTGCTCACTCAAGAAATGTGAGTAAAATTTCTGTCCCAGGTTCTGGTGCTTGAAAAGCTATTAAACTTGTAGGGATAAGGAGATAAAAGGAAAACAAGACCTCTAATGTGGCATGCAAGGCATAAAACGTTTAACAATCTACAAGATACTGAGCAAAGGATAGAACTTCTACCTTCACTTGGTAACTCGGGGTCTTCAAATCTGGTATATTCTTGGTTAACACCACTCGGGACTTCTTTAGCCGTCTAATATGTCAAGTGAGGTTCTCCAATTGATCTAATCATTGCTGAATACAAGTGAACGGCATCTTTACATCTGCACAATATACCCTTGGCTTTTAGATGCGCTGAGTAGGGGGATTTTTTTTTTGGCTACTGCTGCCAAATGGATGATCAAAGGACAAAGAACAGTCAACTCAGGTACCCAGGTCCAAAACCAATTAACAGTGGAGTACTGCCTGCACTATACATTGAGAATAGGGGTCATTTGCCAAACAAAATAACTATAAATGGTCATGTTTAATTTGAGCCCATGTTCAGTACATCAAGTACTAACTAGCACAAGTTCTTCCTGGAGATACAAGAGTCAGACAGGGTCTCACATATTGAACATGAGCACTGTACATTTAAATCGGCAAAACTCTGGGAGATACAAAGCTGACTAAACATGCATCTTCACTATGTGTACCCCCAAAGAAACAATACCCTGAGAACGTTTTGTTGTTACAGGATTTGATGAAGTTTGAAGAAGCGATTCATGTGCATATGCATCATACCTATAATTTGTCAAACGTCAGTGGAACATTTCATTACATGCATACTAAGCCTGCACTGCTGCAGGGAATGAAACTCTTGAAATTTGTCTGCACCACTCCAGAGATAAATGTGTGGGATGCTTGTAGAAATCAGTCATATTATTATGTTCTGTCAGATGAATTGCTTTACTCGTACAATATAGCAAAACATGTTAAGCAGGAGGGAGAATCTCACAGGCTGATCCTGCAGTGTTGTTCTAGCTAGAAGGGAATTTCCTTCAACATACAAGTTACTTTCCAAGTTAGCCATGAATAACATGGCCTGTTTTGTCATGCGGACTGGACTTAACACCACCAAATCAGTACAAACCATCAACAGAGCTACATAAAATCATTTAATTCCATCATGACACCATCTAGGGCAACATAGCGCAACACCCCCCCCCGACCATAAGTGAAGTGGTATTGCTTATGTCAAAAATCCAGACAAATTTTCTGAGCTTCCAGGCAGACTATACCAGATATCATCTTTGATACTTTTAGTCTGGCATCCCAGAATACAAAACACCAGACAGACTATTCATAAATCACACAAGCATTGTGCAAAACTGACTAAAATGTTCCAGCCCCATTTTCAGTAGATGCCATTTTCAAAAAAACTGGAAAATTGTTCTTGGTGAACCTTGAGAGGTGAATTTCTCGGCATCCACGTCGAGAACACATGATAATGGGTTAAGACCGGGCTCATAATCATAACTGTTTGTAGTGCATGGAGCTTTACCTGCTTCATATATTACTAGTAAAAAAAATGAAGGGCTTTGCCAGCTTTCAAAACTGCAAAGTACTTGGTAAACAGTCAGAAAGACAGTGGACTACATATTTGCACCGAACAAGGCAAGTATGCTCTATTCTGAGCTTGCTTACAACTGGTGGCCCAAAAAGTGACACCTACAAGGTAAATCTATGCCACAAAATAATTGTTCTTTAATTGTGGCAATTAATTTTGCAAGTAATAAAGAAATAAAAAGACTGATTGGAGATGTGTGGGCTGAAAGAACCCATTCAAACCAAGGGAATTCAAACTACCCTGTGGTAAAGCAAAATATCCCTGGCACGCCGCCTTACCAAGACAACAGCTTCCACCACCGGACTTCTTAATAAAAGTACCTGAAAGAATTTCACACATTTACTACAGAGATTCAATATTCAGTGTTAGCCTGTCTACTCCCCCACTTAAAGTTAGTAAACATTATTTAGCGATTTTAATATGCAGCATCCTTTTTGTAGAACAGACTGTGCAGTAAATTTCCACTTCCTTTATAGTTTTAAAATACCTTTCCAGAAAAGAGCAAGTACTTTTGGATATAGTCTACACCAAGATTAGTGTATCTGTGCAACTGAATGTTCAGAAGAGTAACTTCCATGTGTTGTAAAAACTCAACTGGTGTTTTTTTTTTTTTTTAATATACTTATAGTGCTCACGTCAACATGAATGACCACATGAGAATTACCCGTTAATCTTTAGTTTTGGCTATAGGCAAGAATTACATCATCGCAACTTCTTATGAAACCCAGCAAAATATATACCTGTGATGCACAGTGAAGTCACCAATTACTAGCATGTTTCGGGGACAACCAAGCAACATCGGTCTTACGGGCACTCCAGTCATGCTTGGTTCAGTACTAACCCCAGGTATTCTGTTAGACATGCCACACTGCTATGGTGACCCTGACTTACTAGAGACAGTGGAAGGTCCATATAATATGTTACACAAAGTTCTGGTTTAACTGAGCTTATGGTTTCTTGACATGCACAAATATTTTCAACATGCTGACTGAAACTGCTGTCTGCTTTGAGGATACAATCAGAAAAAAGCTACAGTGTCACTGATCACGAGGAACCCTCTTCTGGTCCCAATAGCTGCCAAGCACATCATGTTTGAATGCCTTCTACTCAGCACTAGACTTCGGGGGTGCTGAATTGGATAGACACTTAAGAACCACTGCAAATGTAGTGACAGTTGTGGGTGTTTATGCCCAAATGGTGATGTTACTGCAGAGTTAAGTACAAATATTCTGGATAAACATCTCCCAGATACTTAAACTGTATGTCAAAAAGCACTGCATTATCAACCAGCTCTTGTACTTCTACCAGGGAGTAAGTACTATTATCAAACTTTTGGAAAGTTAGCGCATGACATGCCTCAAAACTTATCTACTCTAACAGTGTGTTTAGATTTTAAAATGCAAATTAAGACAAATCACCACAGATTCAGAAGTGGCTACAAGAAGCACAGATCACCTCGGGGGGGAGGCACTGTCCAGCAGTCATACCCATTTAACAAACAGCTTAAAAATAAATGAATATATAAATATATGGGGCAAGTCAAAAGAAAAAGTAATGTGAACTGGTGTAAGTGAAGGTAAAAATCATGTATCAGTTAATACCATAATGACAGCTCCACACTTGTACTAAAGTGTAATTAAATGGCCTTGATCACTCAAACACTACTGCAGAGGGTGGGAAAAAAAATGCAGGTATTCAAAAAAAAAAGATGTTCATTTAGCTGGTAAAGTGTAGAAACAAGTGGGACACAAGACCCCCACTGATAACATTATGTCATCTATGCATTTATCTCCACTTTCTGGAAAATAAAAACATCAATTTGTTTTTGTTTTGAAAAACACGCACAGAAACGAAAAAAGGCTGTTAAAAAAAGTAAACTGAGATGCGACAGGTAACAGAGTTTCCAGTGCAGTGACAGGAAACAAACCAAAAGCAACACAGAAAAATGCAAGTCACTGAAGGAAATGGCTACAGAGGATGGGAATGAGTGACTGATAGCTCACCTATTCTGGGGGGGTAGACAGGTGTGTGGAGGCCTGCTGTAGTGGCATCAGTGAAGGAGACTGGTAATCCACATGGAGAATGGTAGCTCATTCCACTGGGCCAAGCTAGCTGGTCTGCTCCCTACCAAAATGACTCATCTTTGGGGAATGAACTGGCCAATTAAGCTACCCAAGCAGGAACAAGTGGACTGTATGGCTTTCACCCCAGTCCAACTGGGTGAAAGATGATGTACACTGGGCTGGTTCAGTACAGGCTTAAAAAACAGTATTCTAGCAATATGTCTAAATACAGCCCCATATTACCTGCACGTCTGCTTCAGCAAAAACTATTGGATGGGGCTCCTACTATGAATATAATTTTCTTGCCAGTTATGTTAAAGTGGATATATCACCTTCTACCCCATCACAGGAACCAAGGGGGCACTGCACCCTGGCAATCTATCCATCAATCTAGACATTTACCTTCCACATTATTATCAAATTATTTCAAAACAAAAGGGTTCTGAAAATCATCCACCAGGGGTACAGATGGCAATGAGAGTATCTTTGTCCCTTTAGGGCATTCTTCCTCATGCTCTAAACCAAAGTTCCCAGTTTCATTCACTTCTAGATGAAAAGTAGTCTCAGGGGGGTCAGAGCTAATGCCCTCAGATAAAATGGAGAAAGATTTTTATTCAAGAAATTGTTGGGTGACAGAGAGAACCTGGAGACCAGTTCTAGACTAGTCTTTTTCTCAATTTTGAGAAGGTACCTCAAGTTCAAAATGCTGTATCCCCAAATAACGGTTCCGCTCATTCTTTTGAGAAGTTTCATAGTACAGTTACACTTAAATCAAGCCTGTCATCACATTCACACTGGAAAAGATTATAGACTTCCATAGTCAGTTCTGTTTTATTCTTTGAGCTATCCATGGCACTGGGGTATTGGCAAAACGTCTGGCTCCAGTAAGTAATTGCTTACTGCAGACTTAAAGCCATTCACATCTTTCCCTATCTGAGCGACTTTCTCATATGAAGTCTCGATAAGCAAATAAAAAAAACATTTACAGGTGCAAACAGCAATTTCCCTTAACACATGGCTACAAATACACTGACAGCAGCAACAAGTTGTATTATGTCAACCGCACACAATTTGAATACGGGGGCAGCTTATTAGCAGCTGCCAGCTGATGCTGTTACATCTAAACTTGAGCAGTCCTGCCGATGAGGCACCAAGAACGTAAACACATCAATCTGGAAATCATACTTTTCAAAAGTATATCATTCACTAGCCATGTTACTGCGTAAAAAGTCCGTATTCCACTCAAGGCATACGTCACACATCCACTGTGAAATTTAAAAATGCCCATGAACAAGTCATCAAAAGATGCAAAATGCACATTCAACCAAGCTGGAAACTTCACGGTTGAAGTGGTCAGTAAATGCGGCTCATTTTGTCCACCTGCTCCACATTCTGAGAGGCATTACTCCATATTTTGGCGTAGAAAGGTCGACACAACAGACAAAAGTAATCAATGAAGCAGCCCAGCTCTGAAAACTTGTTAACGGCGAATGTCAAGCTAACTTTCAATCAGTGGAGCTAATCAAAACAAAATGGTTTACAGTGTGAAAGCAACGACGGCTCACCTATAACCTTTTTCTCGACTCCAGAAGGCAGAGCTGCTGCGGTCACCCCCGATAAACTGCCCGCAGGACTCGCTTTGCCGTCGCCCGACGTTGCTGAAGTCTGCCCGGGAACGATCGCGGTCCCGGAGGACGAGCTAACCACCGCCGCCGCTACTGTCGGTGCTGAACCAACGGAACTTGGGGTTCCCACCGAAGCCGGGTGCAGGGCGGGCGAGGCGAGAGGTGCACCGGCTGAGGGCGGCCCCTGAACGGGCTGCTCTGACTCGCTACTCATTGTAAAATTCACAAAGGTATTCACTTCCGATAAGGGCTGTGTTGATTCGTTTCAGTATTGCTCAATGTTTTGCTGTGTCACTCAAATTACTGCTGTTTTGTCTGAAACTATTGCCCATGTCAGAGTCAGGCCAAGAAGCACGGCGATCAGCTAACCGCTAATTCCACCAACACCGGACTGTTAAATGCCGGAAGTGCTCTATACCACAAACACATTTTGACCCGCCTTCCAATTTATGCCCGCCTCTGATATAATTATCCTGCTCTGACAGGCTAAGCAAGTGGCGATCCTGTGCACACCATTGGTTTACATTCCTGCCATTCTCAACTCAGTAGTTAAGCGCCAGTGCTCTAACCTTGATTCCTAACCTGTATAAATCTACTCGGTGGGCTTTTAAGTAAGGATAAACTTCTGCACTCTTTGGACATACACAGGCAGCTACGCTTCTACTTGGACAAAACAAAAGCTTTCAGGAAAACTGAGCAACTGTTTGTAGCATATGCTGCAAGATCATAGGGAAAGGCTATCTCAAAGCAGACTATTTCCAAATGGATAGGACACTGTATTCGTTACTGCTACACACAGCATGGAAAATCAGTCCCTAATAACATTAGGCCACATTCTACCAGAGCAACAGCCACCTCAACAGCCTTTCTCAGAGGAGTACCAACCAAGGAAATTTTGAAGGCTGCAATTTGGAGTTCAGTGCACACATTTACCAAGCATTACCACTTGCCTCTTTACTAGCTGCCATGTAAGAGGAAAAGAGGAAGGCCTAAGATAAGGGGTGAGAGAGGACATGCAGGCGGTTGGTGTGACGGAGCAAGATGCAGAGGATAGGAAGAAATGGAAAGAGATGATCCGCTGTGGCGACCCCTAACAGGAAAAGCCGAAAGATGATGATGAATGTACTATTATTAATTTTTTTACAGTTTTTTTTTTTTGGTATTGTTCATAGGTTCATACTAGGCTATCTGCCCTAGGGCATTTATAAGCCTAGCCAGAATGTGTGTTTGGCCTTCGCCACCCATTTTAAATTTATTTTGCTATGCCCTTTTTCGAGGATAGTATACTGTGCCTCTGTCTAACAGTGACACAGAAGTGATACCCGGGGTAAACCTACGATCTCCCATCCACTCATCAAGATTCCTCTTGAAGAGAGTCAATGAGGGACTCTGCCTAACCTGGACTGGGATTTTATTCCAGAGTGAAGGGAGCCTCTGGGTTATGAATCTGTTCCTCCAGCATGTCCTATTTATTTCAGTGCTGAGGTTCAAGTCTCTCGAGCACATAGCTCGATGGGATTTGGATTTTCTGAGGTGCAGCATGTCCATTAATTCCGGGTTGGACATGGCTTTATACGTCAGGCACAGATCGCCTCTGAACAGGCGGTATGCCACTGAGTAGAGCTGGAGTTTCTTTAACCGGGCAGCATATGGCATCTGTTTGAGCCCTTTGATCCTCTTGGTGAGGTACTTTTGGGGTCTTTCCAGTTGCTGCAGGTGTCTGATAAGGTACATCCCAAAAGGGGCATTGTACTCAATTATGGGCTTGATGAGGGATGAGTAAAGAGGCACAATGACCTCCCCTGATCTAGATGTGAATCCCTTCATGATTAGGTGGGCTATATAAAATGTTTTTCTAACCACTTTAGCCACGTGGTTGTCAAATGAGAGATTGCTATCAACTTGGGACCCCAGGTCCCTAATTACTTCTTCTGTACTTAATGGATTACCACCTATGTGGTAATTTGTGGGCACTTTGTTTTGCCAAAGGGATGACTATACACTTTTGGCATTTAGCTTGAGGCCATGGCTCTGGCACCAGTTGTCTGTTTCTATGAGGCCCTTTTGGAGGATGCTTGTGTCGGCTGGAGAGTCGATTATGGCGCCCAGTTTGCAGTCATCTGCGAACTTGGTCAGCCACAGTCCTTCTGTGTTGGCCTGTACCTCCGAGAAATATATACCGAACAAGAGAGGTCCCAGGACTAAGCCTTGTGGGACACCACTTGTAACTGGTTTGGAGTCTGACATGGCTCCAGCAATTCTAACCATGTGGGTTCTGTCCTTGAGCCAGTTTGCAATCCATCTAGTGACATAGGGGTTTATATTTAAGCTGGTGAGCTTATCTATAACGCCCGAGTGGGGTATTGTATCGAAGGCTTTTGCGAGGTCCAGGTAGGCTGTGTGGACCACCTTCCCCTCGTCAATCGCCTTGGTGACTGTTTCAAAGAAATCAACCAGGTTTAAGAGGCAGGATCTGCCCTTAACAAAGCCGAACTGGGTAGGATCCAGTGTCTGTAGGTCCCCAATATCTTTATTTATGAGGTCCATGATGATCCTTTCCACAGCTTTGCAGACCAAGCTAGTCAGGCTTATGGGGCGATAGTTTCCAGGATCTGTTGAGGCACCACCTTTATGGAGAGGGACCACTGTTGCTGTATGCCACTCTTTGGGCACATATCCTGTAGTAAGGCTGAGATTGAACAGTAGTTTTATGTTTGGGTTTAGCTCTTCTTGGAGTTCATGTAGGACGCAGCCCGGGACACCGTCTTGTCCCATTGATGTTGTGTTTTTTGCTTTGGAGAGGGCAGCTCTTACCTGAGCATCTGAGATGTCAGGGGGGCAGCACTCTGCTGGGATAGATATTTGCCCTTTTGGTGGGGAGGGGGAGAGAAGTTTGCACTGAATCTGTCAGATAGGATGTTGGCAATGTCTGTGGGTTCAGTGTATTTTTTGTCATTTTGGACTAATTCTGAGCATATCTGGGAATTACCACGCAGGTTCCTAACATAACTAAAGAAAGCCTTGTGATCATCCTTAGTGTCCTATGCAATTTTTCTCTTGAAGCTGGCCTTAGACAATTTTATGAGTGCCCGTACTTTTTTTGCTAATACTGATCAGTGATGCCTTCCCTTTTTGGGATTTTGCTCTATCATTTAGTAGCTTCCTCCTTATATTATATAGTTTGTTTATGGCTGGGGTCCACCAGACAGGACGTCTGCCTTTGGAGGATTGGGTCTTGGTTTTATTTGGGATCGCATGATCCTTGCATTCCTGAAGGTGTTCATAGAATGCGTTTATAAAGGATTCTGCGGTCTGGGCTGTATTTTCCACAGGCCCGGGGGCTTTGAAGGATTCCACCTCGGTTTTGAGGACTGTGAAATTTGCTTTAGAGAAGTTTTTCACTGTGGTTTTCTGGGCAGGGGGTGGGGTCGGGATGTGAATATCCAGTGAGATTAGTTTATGGTCTGATCTTACCAGTGAGGGATACACTTCTGGTCTGGAGCATAGAGTCCCCATGTTGGTGATGATCAGGTCCAGTATGTTTTCCCCTCTTGTGGGAGTGGTAACAAGTTGTTCCATAGCATTTGAGTTTATAAATTCTAGGAACCTTTGGGCTAGGGTGTTGGAGCCAGAGTAATGCTCCCAGTCTATGTTTGGGTGGTTGAAGTCGCCCAATATAATGGTGTTTGGAGAGACCTTCATATTTTCCAGTGTTCTCAGGAAGGCCGAGTGGGGTTCCTGGGTTTGGGAGGGTGGTCTGTAGCAGGCTATAAACTGGAAGGCAGTTTTACCCACTGTTAGTTGCACATGGATAGTCTCTGATGCTTCGTGCTTTGCCACCAACCTGGAGGTGTGGGTATCTTTGATGAATATCGATACTCCCCCTCCTATTGTGGTTCGGTCCAAGTTTTGGGGCCGAAAAGCATGGTATGGGGTATAACCTGGTAGTGCTGGGGTGCTTTCGGGAGCCCTGAACCAGGTTTCTGTTACTGCACAGATATCGATGTTCTCCATGCTAAGGAGAGTTTAGAGTGCGTGCATCTTGAGGTTTAGACTTCTGGCGTTGAGTAGCATTACTCTTAGTTTCTTATCCCTTGTGATACCTATGGAGGTGGGTTTGTCTTTTGAGCCTTGCCTAAAAAAGGCACTATGGGGGTAGCAAGAGCCTTTGCCAGTATCCGAAAGCCCAGGGGTGACAGGTGCAAGCCGTCCTTAGCGAAGCATTGTGGCTTGTCGACCATATCATCCCAAGCTGACAGGCATTGGATCCCCTTTGAATGACACCAGTACTTAAGCCAATTGTTGAAATTGATCATCTTGTCTTCATATTGTGGCATCATTCTTGGTGAGGGTAAGATGCTACTCAAGGTCAGGGTCATACCGGCCTGGGCTACATGCTCAGACAGCTCCTTTATGTCTCTTTTCATGTAGTCCAGGGAGGTACGTCTCAGGTCATTCACACCAGCATGGACAATGACTGAGTCATATTTGTATTTGCCTTGGAGTGACCTGAGTGCTTGTGTTATGTGGCGGATCCTAGCGCCCGACAGGCTGCTCACCGTGACCCTCTCCTTGTTCAGCCTGGTGAGCAGGACGTCAGTGTGCCTGACGATAGAGTCACCTATTACAAGTGTATCAGGTGTGTTGTTTAGTCTTAAGGGCAGTGACTGTTCAGCACACTGGCTTTGTGAGATATGTGTTGCACGTGTTTTGTTTTGGGGTAGCGGTTGCTTGGGTGTCTGCTTTGGAGGTCTCTGCTGCTTAGGCAGATCTTTATTTAGAGCCTCCGAGTATGTTTTTGTGTGATTATGTGTTTGGTTTGCTGTCGTGGTAGGTCTATGTGAGACTGGAATTGTAGTGAGTGTGGTTTCCTTCTCCTCCTGACTGGTTATGCCATTACTGAGTTGCGAGAGCTTAGCCTCCAGTTTGACTATATGGTTGCATCTCTCACATGTGTTGGAGTTTGTTGGGAGGAGGAGAGGGTTGTCTGTGTACATGAGGCAGTTGCAACATTGCCTCAAGATTCCCAGATTCACCAGCTGGACCGGAGAGGAGATTGACAACTGACCTTTGGACATGCTAGAATAATATTGGGAATTCCTTAATAATTGAAAACAAGGGCCAGTGGGGAGTGAGGGTGTAGTGCTTTTAATTTTTAGTGCTGATTTATATAATTGCTTTAGTGAGCTAGTGCCAGGTAACTTAAGTGCAATGTGTTACAGGTAACTTAAATGCAAAAACGACAAACAGTAACTTTCTTTCAAGTGAAGCAAGGAAATAAATACAGTAAGCAATGCAGATATCACTAGTCATCCACAGAAGCGCTGAGAAGCCGCGTATTAGGTGGAATTAGCGTTCCAGGGAATTAACAAGCAAACAAACAACAAGCATATAAACAAAGCTAGATTCAGCAGGCCTGGATCTAGTCTATGCTACAGCAAACAAGGTGTACCAATTTCAGTAAGATACAGTTCAAATATTCAGGCACTATAAACCTTTAACCAGAAATTCCCAGCTCAGAAGGGCAGAGTCCAGCCTCTTCTCCCACAAGAGTGCAGACTACGAACCTTCTTAATGTAAAATAACTGGCCTGAAGCCCAAGTGCTTAAACCAGAACTAATACACTTTTAGAATAACAGACACTGGGCTCTCAATCAGCAGTTCCCAACTTAGAAGGATGAAAGCTACCTGTCCTGCCACCACAGTGCATGCCACAAACCTTCTTAATGTAAAACAACTGGTCTGAAGCCCAAGTGCTTAATCCAAAAGACTTAGAATGATAGCTACACTTTAATCAAGTTACTACCAAGCAGTAATAAATACAATTGACTACTTTAGAGAATGCCTGGATTAGTGCTCAAGTTACACAAACAAAGCTAGATCCAGCAGGCCCGAATCCAGTCTATGCCACAGCAAACAAGGCACACCAACTTCAGTAAGAAGCAGTTCAGATATGCATGCACTATAAGCCTTTAACCAGAAATTCCCAGCTCAGAAGGGCAGAGTCCAGCCTCTCCTCCCACAAGAGTGCAGACCACAAACCCTCTTAATGTAAAATAACTGGCCTGAAAGCCCGAGTGCTTAAACCAGAATTAATACACTTTTAGAATAACAGACACTGAGCCCTCAATCAGCAGTTCCCAACCTAGAAGGATGTAAGCTACCTGTTCTGCCACTACAGTGCAGACCACAAACCCTCTCAGTGCAAAACAACTGGTCCGAAGCCCAAGTGTTTAAATCAAAAGGCTTAGAATGAGTTACACCAAGCAGTAATAAATACAATTGAGTACTTTTAAGATGATGCAAAAGTAAAATAAAGTAGGTAGAAACACAAGTACAGTAAAAGCAGATGAATTTTTTTTTTCTGAACAAGTGCTGAGATCAAAGAAACAGATTTGAATGCTGAAACTAGAAAACTGGCTAGTTATAAGAAAAAAAACTAAGCTAGAAGGCTTCCCTCTAACACAGAAGGGCTTGGGGGCTCAGAAGCCTACAAATAGTCTATACCACTTAACAGGAAAGGCAGGAAACAAGCTTAAATTTTTAATTTTTCTGTTTCCCAGATGCTCTCTTTGTACACAGTAGGAGTGCCTGAAATCAGAATATGATCTCACTGCACTCAGTTGAGTGAGCAAATGAGATGGGCCCAGAAGGAGTATCCAAACACAAATTTACAAGAGGGGCGGGCAGTTTCAAGGCCACTAAGATTAACACCAAAACAAAAACAGGGAGGGTGGGTGGGACTAACTGAAGAGCAGAGTCAAAACTTCCAGTTCAGTTAATATTCCTGCAACACAGTTAAAATCAATTTAAATACTGTATTTTTTTGAAAAAAAAGGGCAGATAAAGGTACTTAAATTCTCTTATATGTCCAGTTGAATACAGCAAGTTCTTAGCTGGCTAAAGCTGAGGTTTTTAAGCAGAAAATATTTCACACTGTACCAGTTAAATAGGCAAGGACAGGAAATCAAAGAATGTGGCTACCCCCACATCTGTAATTACTAGCAAATAACAAAATTCAGCAAACACTGACTAACTTCCAGTTCAGTTAATATTCCTGCAACACAGTTAAAATCAATTTAAATACTGTATTTTTTTGAAAAAAAAGTGCAGATAAAGGTACTTAAATTCTCTTATACGTCCAGTTGAATACAGCAAGTTCTTAGCCGGCCAAAGCTGAGGTTTTTAAGCAGAAAATATTTCACACTATACCACTTAAAAAGGCAAGGACGGAAATCAAAGAATGTGGCTACCCCCACACCTGTAATTACTAGCAAATGACAAAATTCAGCAAACACTGACTAACTTCCAGTTCAGTTAATATTCCTGCAACACAGATAAAATCAATTTAAATACTGTATTTTTTGAAAAAAAAAGTGCAGATAAAGGTACTTAAATTCTCTTATACGTCCAGTTGAATACAGCAAGTTCTTAGCCGGCCAAAGCTGAGGTTTTTAAGCAGAAAATATTTCACACTGTACCACTTAAATAGGCAAGGACAGGAAATCAAAGAATGTGGCTACCCCCACACCTGTAATTACTAGCAAATAACAAAATTCAGCAAACACTGACTAACTTCCAGTTCAGTTAATATTCCTGCAACACAGTTAAAATCAATTTAAATACTGTATTTTTTTGAAAAAAAGTGCAGATAAAGGTACTTAAATTCTCTTATACGTCCAGTTGAATACAGCAAGTTCTTAGCCGGCCAAAGCTGAGGTTTTTAAGCAGAAAATATTTCACACTGTACCACTTAAATAGGCAAGGACAGGAAATCAAAGAATGTGGCTACCCCACACCTGTAATTACTAGCAAATAACAAAATTCAGCAAACACTGACTAACTTCCAGTTCAGTTAATATTCCTGCAACACAGTTAAAATCAATTTAAATACTGTATTTTTTGAAAAAAAGTGCAGATAAAGGTACTTAAATTCTCTTATACGTCCAGTTGAATACAGCAAGTTCTTAGCCGGCCAAAGCTGAGGTTTTTAAGCAGAAAATATTTCACACTGTACCACTTAAATAGGCAAGGACAGGAAATCAAAGAATGTGGCTACCCCCACACCTGTAATTACTAGCAAATAACAAAATTCAGCAAACACTGACTAACTTCCAGTTCAGTTAATATTCCTGCAACACAGTTAAAATCAATTTAAATACTGTATTTTTGAAAATAAAAAGTGCAGATAAAGGTACTTAAATTCTCTTATATGTCCAGTTGAATACAGCAAGTTCTTAGCCGGCTAAAGCTGAGGTTTTTAAGCAGAAAATATTTCACACTGTACCACTTAAATAGGCAAGGACAGGAAATCAAAGAATGTGGCTACCCCCACACCTGTAATTACTAGCAAATAACAAAATTCAGCAAACACTGACTAACTTCCAGTTCAGTTAATATTCCTGCAACACAGTTAAAATCAATTTAAATACTGTATTTTTTGAAAAAAAAGTGCAGATAAAGGTACTTAAATTCTCTTATACGTCCAGTTGAATACAGCAAGTTCTTAGCAGGCCAAAGCTGAGGTTTTAAGCAGAAAATATTTCACACTGTACCACTTAAATAGGCAAGGACAGGAAATCAAAGAATGTGGCTACCCCCACACCTGTAATTACTAGCAAATAACAAAATTCAGCAAACACTGACTAACTTCCATTTCAGTTAATATTCCTGCAACACAGTTAAAATCACTTTAAATACTGTATTTTTTGAAAAAAAAGTGCAGATAAAGGTACTTAAATTCTCTTATATGTCCAGTTGAATACAGCAAGTTCTTAGCCAGCCAAAGCTGAGGTTTTTAAGCAGAAAATATTTCACACTGTACCACTTAAATAGGCAAGGACAGGAAATCAAAGAATGTGGCTACCCCACACCTGTAATTACTAGCAAATAACAAAATTCAGCAAACACTGACTAACTTCCAGTTCAGTTAATATTCCTGCAACACAGATAAAAATTTAAATACTGTATTTTTTGAAAATAAAAGTGCAGATAAAGGTACTTAAATTCTCTTATACGTCCAGTTGAATACAACAAGTTCTTAGCCGGCCAAAGCTGAGGTTTTTAAGCAGAAAATATTTCACACTGTACCACTTAAATAGGCAAGGACAGGAAATCAAAGAATGTGGCTACCCCCACACCTGTAATTACTAGCAAATAACAAAATTCAGCAAACACTGACTAACTTCCAGTTCAGTTAATATTCCTGCAACACAGTTAAAATCAATTTAAATACTGTATTTTTTTGAAAAAAAAAAGTGCAGATAAAGGTACTTAAATTCTCTTGTATGTCCAGTTGAATACAGCAAGCTCTTAGCCAGCCAAAGCTGAGGTTTTTAAGCAGAAAATATTTCACACTGTACCACTTAAATAGGCAAGGACAGGAAATCAAAGAATATAACCTGCTGTGTCACAAAATGCTAAATTCTAGTGGAGGAAAGGACAGTCTTTCTGTGAATAGCTTCTAACCACTTTAGTGTACACTGGCAGGAATGACCCTTTTTATTGAGCCTTCCAGCCTGTTCTGTGTAACATGACTAAATTCTAGTGGGGAAAAGGACCTTTTTATGGGAATAGATTCTGTCACCTCTGGTGTACAAAGGCAGCAAAGAACATTTTTTTCTCATGAAAGAGGTGCACTACATTCTTTTGGTTGAGCATACTTTTTGGCCCTTTCAACACAGATTCCCATGGCTGAAGGACCCAGGTCCTTTCAGCCAATGGAATCTAGCCTGCTCTATGTGAAAATGCTAGATTCTAGTGGGGGAAAGGACCATCTTTCTGGGAATAAATTCTATCTCCTCTGGTGTTCAGCGGCAGGAATTACCATTCTTTTTGGAAATACATGACTTACATTTGTTTGGCTGAGCATAATTTCAGGCCCCTTCAGAACAGATTGCCAGGGATGAAGGACCCTGGTCCTTTCAGCCATGGGAATATAACCTGCTGTATCTGAAAATGCTAAATTCTACTGGAGGAAAGTACCGTCTTTCTGTGAATAGCTTCTAACAACTCTTTTATTGTACAGTGGCAAGAATGACCCTTTTTATTGAGTCCCCTAGCCTATTATGTGTAACATGGCTAAATTCTAGTGGGGAAAAGGACCTTTTTTATGGGAAGATTTGGTCCCTTCTGGTGTACAAAGGCAGGAATGACCATTTTTTTTCTTTTAGGAAAGAGCTGCACTAAATT
Source organism: Protopterus annectens (assembly GCF_019279795.1). NCBI lineage: Eukaryota > Metazoa > Chordata > Ceratodontiformes > Protopteridae > Protopterus > Protopterus annectens. Next base: position 317,832,560 of record NC_056750.1, on the reverse strand, counting down.
CTTTTTGTTGGGTGCAATTTCTGGTCCCTTCGACACAGATTGCCATGGCTGAAGGACCCAGGTCCTTTCAGCCAACGGAATCTAGCCTGCTCTGTGCAAAAATGCTAGATTCTAGTGGAGGAAAGGACCATCTTTCTGGGAATAAATTATGTCTCCTCTGGTGTGCAGTGGCAGGATTACCACTCTTTTTGGAAATACATGACTTACATTTCTTTGCCTGAGCATAAGTTCAGGCCCTTTCAGAACCGATTGCCAAGAATGAAGGACCCTGCCACTTTCAGCCAAGGGAATATAACCTGCTATATCGGAAAATGCAAAATTCTAGTTGAGGAAAGGACTGTCTTTCCTGGAATATATTCTAACCCCTTTAGTGTACACTGGCAGGAATGACCCTTTTTATCGAGTCTTCTAGCCTGTTATATGTAACATGATTAAATTCTAGTGGGGAAAAGGACCTTTTTTATGGGAATAGATTCTGTCACTTCTGGTGTACAAAGGCAGGAATGACCTTTTTTTAGGAAAGAGCTGCACTAAATTTTTTTGGTTGAGCATAATTTCTGGCCCTTTCAACACAGATTCCCATGGCCAACGGACCCAGGTCCTTTCAGCCAATGGAATCTAGCCTGCTCTATGTGAAAATGCTAGATGCTAGTAGAGGAAAGGACCATCTCTCTGGGAATAAATTCTATCTCCTCTGGTGCACAGTGGAAGGAATTACCATTCTTTCTGGAAATACATGACTTGCATTTGTTTGGCTGAGCATAATTTCAAGCCCCTTCAGAACAGATTGCCAGGGAGGAAGGACCCTGGTCCTTTCAGCCAAGGAATATAACCTGCTGTATCTGAAAATTCTAAATTGTAGTGGAAGAAAGGACCGTCTTTCTGAGAATAGCTTCTAAACACTTTACTGTACACTGGCAGGAATGACCTGTTTTGCTGAGTCTTGTAGCCTGTTCTATGTAACATGACTAAATTCTAGTGGGGAAAAGGACCTTTTTTATGGGAATAGATTCTGTCACATCTGGTGTACAAAGGCAGCAATGAGCATTTTTTTTTTTGTTAGGAAAGAGCTGCACTACATTCTTTTGGTTGAGCGTAATTTCTGGCCCTTTCAACACAGATTCCCATGGCCGAAGGACCCAGGTCCTTTCAGCCAATGGAATCTATCCTGCTCTATGTAAAAATGCTAGATTCTAGTGGAGGAATTTCATCTTGTCCTCTAGCCTGTTCTCTACGACATGGCTAAATTCTGTTGGGGAAAACGATCAGATGTGTAATTGATCTGATTTCCTGAATTTGTCAAGTTATATGTAGATAGAGATGTAATTGTCTGTGAACGTCCAAGTAATATAAAATGTATTCTCATTTGCTGGAGAAATGTGGGAAGAATGGAAGGTTAATAGATTCATTACTGTTGGATCCTGGGCACCACCTTGGAAGAAAAGATGGACTGGTTCGTACAGATACCCTATCACTATGAAAAATGAAGTAAGGAGGGTCAGAAGATAAGGCTTGCAGTTCTGAAGTTCTCCTAGCTGAAGTAATGGCTACTAAAAACTTCAAACTGATGTCAATTTTCATTCTGCCATTCACTATTGGGTTTGGCCATGATTATACCTTGTGACCACCAAACAACTCTCAAGCTCCTCCCTAAGCTCCTCCCTTACTCATCATGTACCAACCCCTAACATACTCCAGGTCTCGTTTGCCACTTTTCAGTTAACATGTGGTCACCATTTCAGCTCTGTTCTTCACAGATGATTTTTTTTTAATCTTTTTTTATAAATCGTTTTTACTCAGATATTTCCTCCATATTTCTTTCACAATAGCTGTAATTCTCATTACCATAGTTGGTATTTTCCTGCCTTTTATATAAGCTACACATTCTGTGTAATCTTATTACCATTTTTGGTATTCTTAAATTTTATATTAAAAAAAAAAAAAGAAAAAGTTATGTACTTACCATAACGTTCCAACTGTGTTGTCCATCTCATTTATCTTTGACACTTGTGTTCAGTTCCAAACCTCGGAAATGACTCGGCCGTTACTACTGCTTGTGAACACCAAAAAACTTTCGAGCCTGATTCTACCCATGATGGTCCTCTGTAAGTTACCTCAGTTTGAGTTTGCAGACAGAAAAAGGAAAGATATTATAATTCTGAAATACATTTATAGACACCATATCTGGTGTCATTTACAAATAAATGCACAGCTAGGACCATAAGTCATCCCACCAAGAAATCTGAATTGAAGGGGGAAGGAGGGTGGTGTTGTCAAGGATAAATGAAGAAGGAACGTTATGGTAAGTACATAACGTCTTTATCTGATGTTGTCAATCTTCATTTTCTCCTTGACATTTGGGACAAAGACCCCAGCTACCATACATCTTGGATGGGCTCATGGGAGGAATATTCCTGAGCACCACAGAACCAAATGACGCTCTTTCCACTGCAGACCAGGTCCAATGTGTAATGACTGATAAAGGTATGTGGCGTAGCCCAAGTTGCCACTGCACAAATACAATCCACGGATACCCTAGCGTGGAAAACTGCTGAAGTAGCTACAGCTCTACTGAAATGCACCCCAACAGGACCAGGTAATTCAGCTTTTCTCTTGTTGTAAATGAAGGAAATAAAATCGTTCAGCTACTTTGCTAAAGTAACTTTGGTGACTGGTTTGCCCATTCTAGCAAGTGCAAATGACACAGACAGTTGGTCATACTTCCTTATATCTTTTGTTCTACGAAAACGGAAATGCAGTTGTCTATGAACATCTAATTAATGTAAACAGTATTCACCTTTGTTTGAGAAATTGGGGAAAACACAAGTAAATGGATTGTCTGAATGATATTTGTTTCTGACACCAACTTTGGTAAAAAGGAAGGTTTTGTTCTTAGGGAAACCCTGTCTTTATGAAATATCAGGTAAGGTGCCTTGCAAGATAAGGCTTGGATTTCTGAAATTCTTCTGGCCGAAGTAATCACTTCTAGAAAAATAGTTTTCCAACTTAGAAATTTTAAGTCACAATCAACAGCAGGCTCAAAAGGGGAATGAAATATTGAATGTAATACCATATTCAAATCCCAGGGAGTCTATGGATCCTTATAGGGGGTTTTAACATCAAGATACCTCTTAAGAACACTTTGCAGAGTTTATGAGCTATTAGGGAATTCTCTTCAAATCCATTATGAAAGGTTGAAATAGCCACCAGTTGTACTCTGATAGTAGAGCTAGAGGCTCCTGCTTCAAGTAGCAAAGTTAAAAATTGTAAGACTTTATCAATAGGAGTGGAAACGTGGTCAATGTTATTATCACAAGCCCAGAAAGAAAATCTTTCCCATTTGCTACTGTACAGCTTTCTGGTATTGGGCTTATGGGATGCTAAAAGGATGCAACGAACTGGGAAAGAAAGTTTACTACACCTGGCATTCAGTGGAACTGTAGAAGCCAAGCTGCGAACTTCAGATTTTTGAACCTGGGGTGAATCAATCCCTCTGCATGGGATAGGAGATCTGGGTCCAAAGTCCATGGTTACTGAATCAGACAAGGCCAAAGAAAGTGGAAGCAAATCTGTCAAAGCCTGAAGGGGGCAATGAGGTTTACCCTGCTCTTAAACCTGATTGCTCTCTTTAGGAATTGAGGAATTAATGGAAATGGGGAAAAGCATATAGAAAACCAGAGGGCCAATTGTGCAGTAGAGTGTCTCTGATGGACTCTCTTTTAGGAGGGATTAGGGAAACTAGTTGCTACAGTTGTTGTTTAGGGGCAATGCAAATAAATCGGAGCAAGGCTGGCCCCAGTGATGAAAATCTTTTTCACCACCTTGGGATTGAGAGACCACTCATGAGGCAGGAGAATGCACCTGCTCAGTATATCCACTATCACATTTCAACTCCCCAAAATATGCGTTACTATAAGACAGTGGTTGGAAGAGAGCACCCATGGCCACATTCTGAGAGCATCATGACAAAATGGGTAAGACTTGGTTCCTCCCTGTTTGTTGATGTACCAAACCAAAGACATACTGCCCATTTGTATTGCAGTAGTCCCAAAGGGGGGAGTGGTTTAAAAGGCTTGCAGTGCTAACAGCACTGCTCTCAACTCTGGGGCACTGATATGCAAGTTGGCCTCATGGGGGACCAAATACCTTGGACAGCCTTGGCCAGATAATGCCCCCCACCCCATCTGGGAGGTGTCTGTGGTCACTATGGCTTGGGGTTGAGAAGGGACAAAGGGACGGCCCAAAAGAATTTCCTCTGAGTGGCACCACCAAGCTAGGTCTTTCTTGCAATGGCTGATAATAAAAACCTGGTCTGACATTGGTTGATTCAAAATGGATGACTGGAATGCTAGAAGCCACTGCAAAAATCTCATATGGAATCTTGCTAGGGTCAGTAAAGCTATGGCTGCTGCCATCGAACCTAAACCTTATAAAACAAGTCATGCGGGAACTCTTTTATTCTTGACAATTTTCCTTACTTGGGCTTTGATTTTCAATAGTCTCTGTGGAGGAAGGGAGGCTATGCAAGTGTTGGTGTTCAGTATCACTCCTATGAACTCTAATGTCTGAGTCAGATTCAGATGAGATTATTCGTACTTGATTGTAATCTCTAGGTTGGAGCAGACCCGGAGAACATAGTTCCTTGCCAGTTGTAAGGAGACAGTCGTCTAAGTATGGAAACATTCGGAATCCTTGCAGTCTCAAGTGAGCTGCTGCTACTGCCATACATTTGTTGAACAACCTGGGGGCTGTGATGAGACCAAAAGAAAGAGCTCTACACTGAAAATGACTGTCTCCCAGATGGAAGTGAAGATATCTCCTGGAGCGCTTGATCATCTTTATGTGATAATATGCATCCTGGAGATGTATCGAGCACATCCAGTCCTCTTTCCCTAGAAATGGGAGGATAGACTGAACCATGACCATTTGGAATTTTGTCTGTTGAATGGACTTGTTCAAAATGCCTAGATCCAAAAGTGGTCTCCAGTCCCATGTCTTTTCTGCTACTAAAAAGAATCTTGAGTAACTCTCAGATTCTATCTGGTCTGGCAGGACCTCTTGGATGACTTTTTTTTTCTAGCAATTTTTGAATCTCTAAAACTACTGGTTCCCTCTGACCAGATGGAATGTTGCGGATCCTTTTGCAATTGCAGGGAGGGGAAGAGAAGGGTATAGTATATCCTCTGGTTATAATCCTTTGCGCCCAAACATCCAAAGTTATCTAAAGCCAGGCTTGTTGGTGCAAGGATAAATGACCCATGACTGCCTTCAGAGGATGGCAGTTGGGCCTCCCTTCAGTAGTGCCTATAGGATTTACAAGTAAAAGAGTCCCTGGAAGTCTGCCTAGTCTTGTGAGCCACCTCTGCCGCGTGGACAGTGTCTTCCATTGAAGCTTCCCCTCTTCTCCTGGGGAAGCCGCTACCATATGTGTCCTGGAAAGGTCCTTAGGATTTCTTAAACCACATTTTTCCAGTCTTCTGATTCATAGAATAGGATCGTTGAGGAGTAGCAAAGCCTATATCTACAGCAGTAAGGGTCTTTCCATCCTTCTCACACCTGGACAAGGTCTGTCATACTTTAGGGCCAAAAAGGGTTGAGCCGTCAAAGGAAGCATTGATGAATGATTACTTGAATGTCTCTGCAAAATCACATAAGCACATCCAGGCATGTCTCCTTATGGCTACACCTGAATCCGCTGCCCTGGTCAGCCATTCGGCTGTATATGCTATGAGCCTCATAAATGAATTTGCAATAGACTGTAGGGTGGTCAATTGGAACGCAACATTATCTTGGATTCCCTCAGACATGGCTCCTGCCAGGGTATCTGATATCTCCTTAACCAAATACATTTGAAATCTGCTGAAGTGTGCCATAAAGTTCAAGGACCATAATGCAAAGGTCAATGAAGCATAGATTTGCTTTCCAAATCTAGCCATCATCCTAGACTCTCTATTAGGAGGGTGGATAGTGGAACTCTGCTATGCCACTTCCTTTTTTGTACTTCCTGCTACCACCATAGCATCTACTGCCAATCCCTCTGCCCAGAACTGGTGGTCCTTGGGAACAGTTAAGATTTTGTCTGGACTCTTGGAGATGGGTTCTGTGGAATCAGGAGCCTTCCTTGCCTGTTGCAAGATCATCTTAATGAGCTCGTCAGCAGGTGGAGTTACTCAACAGGTAGGTGGTGGAGCGCCGAATGCTTTTAAGTACACTAATTCCTCTGAGGAGGGTTGTTGGGACATCCAGCCACTCCACTGCTTTAGGATTTCAAGAATGAGATGTCCTCCAGGGGTGACTATGGGGAGCCCTCCCCTTAATCATAATCTGTATCCTCTGTGAAAGATTCCTGTGGGGAATCCAAGTTTTCCTCTTATACTTCATCTTCTGAGGAACCTCCTGACTGGAACAAACTGGGGAGGTATCACAACAGGACAACCCTGGTATGGGAGACCCTTGCAGCTTTGACTCCTGCTTTCCAGGTGATGAGATTGGCTGGGGCTGTGGACAAGGGAAAGGATCGGGGAGCTGCTCTGGAAGGGAATGGGCTGACTTTATGTATGCCCACCGAGGACAAGGCCCTCTCCATGACCTGGAAAGCTGGTCCCCCCAAAGAGGGGAAAGGAGCCCGACACAGAGAAGGACTGCCATGGCACTGTGGTTCCTCTCTGCTCTGAAGAAACTGCCCCAAAGCCAAAGCAAGTGTCTAGCTAACACATGCTAAGGCCCCAAGGTGCAGGGATGGCTCCAAAAAAATGGAGTAGAATCCTGCCCCCCAGAAACAACAGCATACTTATGACCTGAGAGGCTTCCAGAATCCAAAGGTGCCGAAGAACTCAGGGTCGGAATTGGTATCAGAGATAGGGATCTCACTGGCACTGAAACAGTCAGCACAGGGAAGGTTGTAGCTGGAATATCTAAAGCCTCATTGGAGGTCGGAGGAGGAACAGTAGTAGGGGTCAAGGAAGGAAGTGTTCTGGCACCTGAAGGAGCTGGAACCAGGCACATACCTGGAATCCCTCTCGCCAAGAGGAGCTGATCCACCAATCTCAACACATCCAGCTCTGTCAGGCTCTTGGTGGAACAAACAGACTGGGTTGAGCGACATTTTTTTTTCCAAAAATGGACTAGATAGTCTGTCTGAGAAAGGGTCTACTGATGGTGAATATCTGGTCCTAGGCCAGTCTAAAAAGAAACATTCAGTCAGTGTTGAAGCCAATGGAGCTGAAACAGAAGACGGCACTGAAATAACAGATCCTGTTTCTAATGTCTGTGCCAATAACTTTGCACCGGAAGAGAAGAAGCTATCTGTGATAAGGTCAGTACTGAAGTATCCATTGAGGCCCCAATCAGTTCCGCAGAGCTGGAGGTAACTGAGGACTTACCTGTCTTAGCCGTTGGTGCCAATGGACAAGTCAGCACCAAATGACTCCGCTTTTTTTATTTTTCTGTCCTTGAAGAAGAGGAAGATGATGAAGGGGAAGACACATCTGTCTTCCTTTTCTTTTCAGATCTTGAGATGACTTCTCCAAGGCAGATTTTAACATGCTTTTTAAAATCAATTTATTCTTCCTCTCTACCAGGGTCTGGTGACTAAAGCTATGAGAAATGGAGCATTCCTCCTGTAAATGCACTGGACCCAGGCAATAGACACATAGAGAATGCCCATCTGAGTTGGGGCATTTTTCTTTTACAGTTTTGGCAATTCTTAAAACCTGAACTGCCTTTACCTTTATCAGCCATGACAAGTAGGAAACAGCTTCTACAACCAACAGTCAACACGCACAGTCCCACACTATACTAACAGGGATAGGAGGAATATAATATAAAGTATCAATACAGACCTATTTTATACAGACATATTTGAGTAAAGGAAGAGAGTAGGCTATAGTGAAGAAACAGTAGAAAAAAAATGAGGTATTATACTCACAGAAATAGATATGCAGGAAAACATACAGAGATTGCTAACCAAAAACTTGAAAGCTCTAGGTGACGCATCTGTCACAGGAAGTGGCAAACAAGATCTGGGGTTACTTAGAGAGAGAGAAGCATCATAGGTAGTATCTGGCTCAAGATTTCTTTTGGTGGTTTGTGAGCTGTAGTAACAGCCAAGTCTTTTCCAAGGTTCAGAACTGAACCCAAGTGTCAAGGATAAAATGAAGATTGACAACATCAGATTACAAGTTTCCTTTTCTCTTCTCCTCTGTAAAATTCTTTACAGTACTCATAATGTCAGAAAAATGTCATTCAGGGTTCAAAACGTGGACACAAGTCACCTTCATCAGATAAAATTCTAATCCTCGGATTATTACTGACCGTAAAAACAAACTCATTCTGAAAGGATTGCTTCCAACACCCTTTTCTGAGGACATTTCTGGACCTCCACCCTCCAAATCCAAAACTAAGGAGTCTGTTTTAAAATCTCCCAAACCATCAGGGTCTTCAACTCCTTCTTCTTCTTTGGAGACTCCTAAGAGAAAGCAGAATTTGGATCCAAAGACTTCCACAACAATTTTGGTGCCAGATCCCACAGCCCCTTCTTCGGCTCTGAGTACCTTGGATCTGCATCTTTACCTAGGACTACATACTCTCCCACTGTAGACCCAGTACCATCTAAAGTTCAGTCTCCATTTCTGAACCTCTGACAATCAAAATCCCTTCCTTGGCATCCTCTCAGTCTTCCAGAAGTCTAACCAAAGCTGATGTGGACAGGATGATGAGGAGATTTCTCACCATGCAGATTCAGATGAGAATTATCCTGGATCCCACCACTATGGTCAAGGAAGTCCATCCTTCTGTCACTCCACCAATAACAAGTTTCTCTGATCTGACCCATCCTTTCACACCCCCAGAATCCCAGTCTTCTGGGTCCATCTGATTGGGATCTGAGGATGGCTTTATCTGCGGATCGGTAGATATTGCTGACTGCACCAGCTCAGACAAAGGAGGTAGTGTGGCTGAGTGGTCTAAGGCACTGTATTAAGTCTACAGTCTCTCTGGAGATGTGAGTTCATATCACACCACTGACAAGATAAGGTTCTGAGATGTCACTGGAGCCATATGACTCTTGGAGCTGAAGCAGTCCTGCTGGATCTGAGGTGTTGTAGTTGACTCTGAAGTTTTCAGAGCCTTCTCTACCCCTCATAGCTTTGTCACTGGATAGCTAGGCTCCCACTTCTGCCTCAGGCAGGCCAGAGGCCCTACTTCTTGGCTCTGTTTTCTTCCTTTCCAGTGGTAAAGAGGATTTTCTCTGCTCTGGCAGAGCAGTGGGATCCTGTTCCCCTCAGATATTCCTCTCTGATCCCAGATGTCTTTGCACCTTGAGTAACATCATTTTACACTGCAGGGACAGGCAGCCCAAACTCTCCAGACCACCCAGCAGGGTTTCACTGTCGCTTCTGATACTTCACTGGAGCATGCCAGTGAGGAAGCTCTTAGGAAGAAGAAGTGCAAAAGTAGGCACTTGGGCTCCCCTTAGGAGTCAGTCACCAAGGATTCTGATTTTAATGAAGGGGAAGGGTTCCCATGATCAGCTCCTGAACACATCTCATTTGGAAACAAGTCAACCACCAAGAACAAAAAACTGATGTGAAAAACAAGAAAAACAGCTCAGGAAAAATGCCAGCGTCCACAAACAAGTATTTAATAAAATCAATGTCCTTTAAAAAACAATGTTGTGATGGAAAAAAGTCCAAAATAAGCCAAAAAACAAGAATCAACAAATCCAAGTGTAAAGCGCTTTTCGTCTGTTAATATAAACAGACTTCTTCAGACAAATGCACTCTGTAAGTCAAAGGGAATTTAAATGCAGCACAAGTAATCACATGACAGATGTTACTTAAAGTTAACTCTTTCAGAATCAGAGCAGTGCTGACTTGCTTTTCACCTTTTAAAGAGAAAGACAAACCCACCTAATAAGGGTGATGTGGTTGAAACTCTGTTAGATTTTAAACTTTACATTAGAAAGCTCAATCTAACAGCTTTACTAGGTGATGGGACACCTGATAGGTATGCCTTCAGGTTAGCAAGCACCTATAATCCACCTACACATCCACTCATTCACCTTTTTGACCACATGTGTGAAATAGAAATAAGGAAATTGTTTAGTAAGAATGTTTGTTCTACTGACCATCATAATGTCTCCACAGAAGACAAATTGAAGTTAATACAATTTAAAAACCTACCCATCCATATAATGAAACCAGATAAAGGTGGCGGGTTAGTAGTAATGGAAGGGAGTCAATACATTGATAAAATGACAAAACTTCTTGAAGGTGAGGCTTATCAAGAAGTGAGTTTAAATGAGTTAAACATAGCACAAAATAGAATAAAAATGTTTATTAATGACTTATCGACTCACTGACTGATATACATATCAACAATTATTTAAACTTGCCATCACCCCGACTACCCTCCTTATTTGGGTTGCCCAAAATTCACAAAGACCTCAATGACCCCCCTATGAGAGCACTGGTAGACACTCGTCAATCTATCACATACCCCTGTGCTAAGGTGAATGACTCCATACTGAAAATGTACATAAGTAAAGAAAAACAAATTTGCAAAGATTCATGGTCATTCCTCGAACAAATCAACACCCTTGAATATAATGATGAAAATAATTTTTAACTATTGACGTTTGTGATCTTTACACATCTATTCCCCACGACACAGGTATCGAGTGGGTAGTTGAATTCATCAGTTTAAGAGGAGCAAGTGACTGAGCAAAGATTGATTGAACAACTTTTGGGTATAGTTTTGGAATACAATTTCTTTGCTTTTAACAACAACATTTACTTACAAAAAATTGGGGTAGCTATGGGCTCCCCATGTGGAGGCAGTTTTGCCAACTTAGTTATGGCCTATTGGGAACATAAATTTGTTCTTGAAAACACAAATTTGAAGAATAGTATTTCCTTTTATACCCAGTACTTGGACGATATTTTCATTATAATTTCAGGTGGCAGTACTTTAGCAAAAGAACTGGTTGAATATTTTAACAACACTACTGATTTTTTAAAATTCACCAGTGTTTACCAAGAGTTGAGTATTAGTTATCTTGATGTACTCTTATCAAAAAACATATTGGGTCAACACTATACAGCTAAAATTTATAGAAAGAGTACATACTCTAACTCACTCTTGCATTTCAACAGTTCCCACCCTTTGCACCAGAAAAAGTCCGTTATTAAAGGACAAGTTGTACGGGCTGCCAGAATGACCACCATGCAAAATGATTTTTTAGTGGAATGTGAAAACCTGTATGATATGTTTTCACACAGGGGTTACCCCACTGAATTAATCAACAACATAATAATGGAAGTCCAAGTTAAAAGAGAAAAAGGAATATACAAACCAATTTTGAACAAGGACATCTCACTAGTACCAAGGGAGTCAAATCTAGATCTTGACACAACTGTCGCTGAACAGACTAACCACACAAACACCTCTAACTATAACACACTTGAGAGTAGAAGTTCAACACAAACAACCAATGGAAACATTAGGTTTGTTTTCACTTTCAATATAAGAGCAAGAGAAGTGGTGGACATATTGAAAAGAAATTGGCACTTGCTCACTACTGATAGAGACATCACCCAAAAGTTAGGACCATCATCGGTTGTCACTTACAGGCGTGGTAAAAATATAAAAAACATCATGGAAGGTCGACACAACAACACACGCAGAACAGCAGGTATGTTCCGTTGTGAGATGTGTAATTATTGTAAGTATATAGACGTAGGCAGCAAGTTTGTTATCAGAGATAGAAATTATGTTTTGAGAAACAAATTCAACTGTAACTCTAAAGGTGTAGTCTACCTGGCTTTATGTCAACTATGCCCAGCCTTCTATGTCGGGAAAACCGACAGAAGGCTTTGTGACAGGATCTACGATCACACATATGCAATCAGTAGACACAAACAAGAGAATGCACTAGCAAAGCACTGTATGGAAAAACCCAACCACTCGTTTAACTTTAAAGTTATTGAGCAAATACAAGATCAGGACAATTTAATCCATACTATGCTTAGAGGTGGCTCCAGTTCACTAAATTTAGAAAAGATAGAACTTTTATGGCAGTTACGTTTGGATGCATGTCGCCCACCAGGATTGAACGAAGTTTATTCGCTCGCCTGTATACTTAAACTTAAGAATTGGCTACGTTAGGTGTACAATTTTGCACTTAATGTACACAGTCCTCCAATGCGCATATTTTGCATTTGACCAACCAAAAGATATGTGTCTATTACTTGTTGTGTTTTAGTACATTTTAAGGTAGTTTGTTTAGTATTTAATGACATTGTTTTCATAAGTGTCTTACCCTGTTCTGACAAGACAGGTTATTAAATACACACCGTACATACAGTTTAATACATTGTTGTTGTTTGGGGGGGGTGCGATAGCGTTACACGTATGGGCACCCTTTTAATATTTAGACTTATTATACATCTGGGACATAACCGTAGCCCTGTTCAGTACTTCACATACAGGCACTGACAACACATTCAACATTAGCATTTGTATGTTTTTATATGTTAATGCTCGTTGATATAACATCTTGGTTTGTAGTAATACACATATACACTTCTCGCTTTTGAAAAGTAGAGTGTAAAACAACTAGAATGCAATGCATGAAACACATTGAGCCACTGTGTTTAACTCAAATTACTTGTTGTTAGGTTTTCTTGATTTTTGCATATTGTCTTTCTCTTTAAAAGGTGAAAAGCAAGTCAGCACTGCTCTGACTCTGAAAGAGTTAACTTTAAGTAAGATCTATGTGACTACTTGTGCTGCATTTAAATTCCCTTTGACTTACAGAGTGCATTTGTCTGAAGAAGTCTGTTTATATTAACAGACGAAAAGTGCTTTACACTTGGATTTGTTGATTCTTGTTTTTTGGCTTATTTTGGACTTTTTTCCATCACAACATTGGTTTTTAAAGGACATTGATTTTATTAAATACTTGTTTGTGGATGCTGGCATTTTTCCTGAGCCGTTTTTCTTGTTTTTCACATCTCATTTGGAAACATTCTTGCGATCTTTGAACAGAATGGTGGTTGGTACTGTGCTAATCCTTCCCAAGAGGAGTCAGTATTCCTGGAGAACTTTGGAGCTGTCCCGTCTATCCTGGATTAGTCCACCCACCGATGAGCTGATTGACTTGATCTGTAGACAGCTGTGGCAAGAAACTGACTCATTTGAGCAAATCCCCAAGAGGCCAGCCCAGATTCTGGCTCCACTGGTATGTAGGGAATTCTGTAGTAAAGAGGTGCCCGTAGATGCTATGCTTATGGTGTCAGCCACCAAGAAGAAACTTGCTGAGCAGAGTTGTGCTGTCCATCACTCCTAACTGGAAGTCCAGGGCACTGGACAGATTTGGCAAGCGTGTATGGTTCAGTGAGCTTTGACCTTCAGTGGCTGAAGTATTTGCCACACCTTACAACACTACAAAGGCACTTGATAAAGGAATTTCAAAATCCCTTGCCTGGACCATTACTGCTGAGGCTCAACTTTCTGTGGCTTCACAGTTGGCTACCCTTCAATCTGTTTCTAATTCATCCATGGGGCTTCTCTGGCATGTAGCTGAAGGGTTCAGGCATTTCTATCAGAAGGCATGCTTGGATGTGCTTGTGTGATTTTGCAGAGCCCTTCAAGTCTTCCTTCATCAGTGCTGTAATGACCCTCTTCTGGGCCAGAGACCAAGGAGCCTCAATCCTCTCTACTGACACCAATGTGGGGATGTGCACTTTGGGAAAGCTAGATATGCACAGTATTTACAGATGCAGACCTCTCTGCATCAAGCACAAGTTTCCTTAAGAGTCAACAGGGTACACAGTCAGCCCAGGGTCTGGAACTTTTATCTGTTTTCCTCCAAGGCCCCAGTACATCTCCCCACTAGGACAGCAACAGAGTCAAGTCCTCAGCCGAGTGACCAAGCCAAGTCCTCTAGCACCCTCCCTGTGAAATTAGTGCTTCATGCCCCTGATCCAAGTAGCTGACACACACACACTTTGAGATTTGGTTTTTCACACACATACACACCTGTGAAGGGCTGGTACAGATCACTATCAGTGCTTCCTTGGTACCCAGACCATAAGGTAGTTAAATCCACTGCCACCAGTCAGTTCTTAATCAGCTACTGTAAGGCCCTTACAAAGGGTACCCAATTAATACTGTGCAAAATATTACTAATACAAATGGCGGTAGTTAGACAAAAACAGCCAAGGCTTTCAGATACAGGCTCACACAGTGACACTAATCAAGTAAGTACAGGTACTGTCAAAAATTAAATAAATTTCTAAAAGACTAGTTACAATAAAAAGGTTTAAATAGATTTAATAATAAATAATAAAGATACATAAAATTTACTAAAACATATTCACAACAGACAGTACAGAGATCTCTTCACAGGGAATATTGAAATAAACTGTTGGTTAGCTCAAATACAGAAAAACACTAATCTGAACTAACAACTTGCTGTATTCCTAGCTGTTCTCAAGAGAAACTGTTCCCTGATTGCACTTACTAGAGCAAGGCAGACCCTGGGTGTCAAAGGGACAAAGAAAATAATATTAGAGTTAGCTGAATATTTTATATTTTTTTCTCCCGTAAGACATCCCCCCCACATCTGGTCACCTGACCTCAGATTCTCACAAAGATTTCTCTTTGAAATGCAGGGCAGGACGAAGTCCTGCTGCTCTGATGCAGCTGCTGGAAAGCCAACACACATTCACAGAGTAAAAGGCTAGACATACCATCTCCATTTCTTTTCAGAACAAAAGGGTAATATTTTAATTACTTAATGGCTCACTGACATTTCCTTGGTATGTCTTCAACCCAGAAAAAGAAGAAAATTAGCTGTTTAACTATTTTTTTTCCCAGAGACCTCTATTAACATACATACATGCAGTCTGACATGTATTTTCCTACTTTGTCCAGCAGGACCCACTGTAGATACATTATCGTAGCACAAACAACTTTACAAATACATTTGAGACAAGAGCACCTATGAAAGTCAGTTTAGTATTCAAGTGACATACAGTTCTAAAACATTTTCTACAAAACAACTTCAGTGGCTTTTTTCTTTATACATATGGTATAGAAGTCTTTATACAAATGACATATAGTTCTTAATCACACTTCAGCTGGTTACACTGGCATGTTATACTTCACAGTTCTTCACAAATGCATCTTTTCATGGCCGCTTGTTGTTTTGCCCAAAAATGAAGGACACAGTCTCCAGGTGTGAGAAAGATGGAAACACCCTTTGTGCAGTGGATGTACATTTTTCAAACCATCAAAGATCCCTTTCTAGGAATCAACGAGGTGATTGAAAGATGTGGTTCAGGAAGTCCCATGGTGCTTTCCAAGAGTCACTTGCAGATAGTTACCCCAGGAGCAGAGGGGGGAATTCAAATGGACAACGATGCCCATGCATCAGAGGATGACCACTGAACCAAGACTCCAGAGATTCTTTCTGTGATAGACCCTATAAGCGCTTCTGAAAGGAGGCATGATTGTCACCCTCTGGAGGCAATGGGGGTTGAATATCCCTGCACCACAGAGCCTGGCTAGAGATAACACAACAGACATGGATGCAGAAGATTATTTCCAGAGATTATATAATTCCCTTTGCCCTACCTCCTGCACCTGTATGCAAAATTCCCGATGTTCCACCCAGTCAGAGGAAAGCAGTAGCACTAGAAATACAAAAGCTGCTAGAAAAAAGAGCCATTCCAGAGGTCCCACCTGACCACAATGAATCTGGGACTTACTCAGGATTCTTTTTAGTGCCAAAGAAAAACAGGTACTGGAGACCAGTTTTGGAGCTCAGTGACTTGAAAAACTCAGTTTGATACACAACATTTCTGATGGTTACAGTTCAGTCCATTCTGCCCTTTTTGGGCAAGGATGATTGGATGTACTCAATAGACCTTCAGGATGCATACTATCACATAAGAATGAACAGACAATCCAGAAGATATTTATGATTTCAGCTGGGAGCCAGTCATTATCACTTCAGACCACTGCCCTTTGGCCTCTCCGTAGCCCCCAGGGTTTTTATCAAGTGCATGGCAGTGATAGCAGATCACTTGAGACTGCAAGGATTCCAAGTGTTTCTATACTTAGACAACTGGCTCATTACCACCCCGACCAGACAGGTACTAGTAAGAGCAAGAAATTATATACTCCAGACCTTTTTTAGTCTGGAAAAATCCATAAATTTCAACAAATCTCAATTACCATCAACTCAAATATTAGGATTCATACTGGCAATGTTTAACATGGTAGCAGTGACAGCTCCTCTTCCTCTATCAAGAGTGCAAGCTATCTGCTTCCAGGTCAGGAAATAGTTCACAGTACCAAACTTTCAGCCCGGTTGCTTCTTCAAGTCTTGAGGTGTCAGCTACCATAATTTTAGCTCCCCTTGCAGGATTTCCTATAAAAATTCTTCAATGGATGCTAGAAAGATAATTGTCAATTCTTTATCATTGAATGTCAGTACAAATAAGAATCACTCAGGCATGCAAGAAATGCCTTTGTTGATGGATTCCATCACATTAGGTTCTACAAGTCCGTCTTTTCATTCTCCATCAACCCAATGCCATATTGACCATGGACACAGCCCTGATGGGTTGGGGGGGCACTTCCTGGGGAAGATAGTCTAAGGCACTTGGTCCCCTGAGGAGGCCAATATGCATATCAGTGTCCTGGAAATGAGAGGAGAGCTCTTAATATTGCAGGCCTTCCAAGACTCTCTCCATTCCAGGACAATTGTGATTGAAACAGACAGTATGTCACTAGTTTGGTACATTAACAAATAAGGATGATCCAGGTCTTAGCCCCTTGTGTTGAGAAGCCCTCAGAGTGTGGCAATGGCTGATCTCGTCCAACTGCTTTCTCATAGCAATGCACATTCCAGAGAAGTCCAACATGAAAGGAGACAAATTCAACAGGTCCTTCTACTACCTCATGAGTAGTCTCTCAACATTTTTGTGACACTTATTATTTTCTGTTGATGGGGCCAGCCTTGCTGTGATCTTTCTGCTTCTTCCCTAAACAACAAGTGCAGCATCTTCTTTGCCCTGACCAACCTCAGGGGGAATTACTGACAGACCCTCTACTCCATGATTGGCCCCTGGGTCTCCTGTTTGCTTATCCCTGACTCAATTGATCCATAAATTTCTGCAGAAAGCTGCCAGGTTGAAAAGCAAAGTGATCCTCACTGCACCTTACTGGCCTTGAAAGATATGGTTCCCCTTCCTTTGGCGTCATCTACTTTAACCACCTTGGACTCTGCATCCAATTCCAGACCTCCTGTCTCACCCAACAGGCAAGCTTCACCCAGATATTTCAAACCTAAAGCTAACAGTCTGCTTTTTCCAGTTCCGTTAATAGCCAGACAACTGATGCTCTCTTCCCCTGCCCATCACATACTTTTATGTCCCCATAAGGTCTCTAGAAGAACACTTTACAAAAGTACATGGAAAATAATTTTTGGTGGGAGGGCACAGCAGAAACACAATGACCCCTTCTCAGCTCCTATACAGAGTGTTCTTGAATGTTTGGCAACAATTTTTAATGAGGGACCTATCTCCTCAATGATTAGAGTTCAATTAGCACCAGTCTCTAATTTTCTGACTGGATTTGAGAATTCCTCCCTGGCTTCACCTAAGCTGTGTAATACCTTTTTGAGAGGCATCCTTCTTCTCAGACCTCTATATAAAGACCCTACTCCAACTTGGGATTTAAATTTGATACTGCAGGCCTTCATCCATTCCCCCTTTGAGCCAGAATTTAAAAGTGATCTTACATTCCTGACCTGGAAAACTATCTTTCTAGTGGCTATTATCTTGGCTAAGAGAATTTCAGAACATCAGACTTTTTCCTTTAAACTTCCTATTTGAATTTTCATAAGGATAGAGTTACATTATGCACCAGTGTTTCTCTCCTTCCTAAGGTGGTGTCAGAATCCAACATTAACCAGTCCATTAATTTGCCAATCTTCTTTCATAAATTTGAAAACAAGGGTGAATATATGTTATTCGAGCATTAACCAGTCCATTAATCTGCCACTCTTCTTTCATAAATTTGAAAACAAGGGTGAGTATATGTTATATTTATTGGACATCCACAGATAATTAAGTTTTTACATGAATGAAAATTTTTAGAAAGATAGATCAATTATTTCTTTACTTTGCAGATTCTACAATGGGTAAACCAGTTGCAAAGGTAACTCTAGCCAGATGGCTTATGGACTGTATATCACTTGTCTATAGCACATTGGGTCGCACCTTACCCAAACCTTTAACAGCCCATTCAACCAGGTCCATGGCAACTTCTCCAGTGTTTCTGTCAAGGCTTTCTACGAATGATATATGTGCGGCTACATCCTGGACTAATTATAGGTTCATAGGTTCGTAGGTAGGTACTAGGCTTTCTGCCCAAGGGCCTAAGTAAGCCTACGCCACCCAAGAAAGCTAATTTCCTGTGCCCCTGTCGAGCAGAGCCACAGAAGTGATCCCCGGGGTGTATTTCCTATTTCCCATCCACTCATCAAGATTTTTCTTGAAGAGTGCTAATAAGGATCTTTGCTTGACATAGAGGGGTTAGCTTGTTCGAGAGTATAGGAAGTCTCTGGGACAGGAATCTATCCCTCCAGCATGTCATGTTTATTGTGGGGACAAGGTTTAGGTCCCTAGAGCGTGTAGCTTGGAGGGATTGGGATTTCTTTAGGTGTAGCATGTCCAACAGCTCTGGGTTTAACATAGCTTTATATGTTAGGCAGAAATCACCTTGGAGTAGGTGTTATGCTATAGAGTAAAGCTGGAGTTTTTTGAGATGGTCAGTGTAGGGCATCTGTTTGAGGCCAGTAATCCTCTTTGTGAGGTACTTCTGTGGCCTTTCCAGCTGCTGCAGATGTCTTGTGAGGTACATTCCAAAAGAGGCGTTGTACTCTATAAGGGTCTAATGAGTGCTGAGTAGAGGGGAACAATGACCTCCTTTTTCCTAGATGAGAACCCTTTTGTGATGAGGTGAGCCACATAGAAGGATTTCCTGACTACTGTGGCGATGTGATTTTCAAAGGAGAGACTACTGTCCACCTGGGTCCCAAGGTCTCTTATCACACATTCGGCATTAAGTAGACTGCAGTTTATGTGGTAGTTCATGGGTACAGAGGTTTTACAAAAGGAGATGACAATGCACTTTTTGGCATTGAGCTTGAGGCCATGCCTCTGACACCAGGCATCTGTATCAGTGAGGCCCTTTGTAGGATGTCCACATCATTTGGTGACTCGACTATAGATCCTAGTTTGTAGTCATCTGCAAACTTCGTTAGCCAGAGGCCTTCTGTGTTAGCCTGTACTTCAGAGAAGTAGATACCAAACAGGAGAGGTCCCAAGACTGAACCCTGTGGTACTCCACTTGTCACTGGTTTGAAGTCAGATTTGGAGTCTGCAACTTTTACAGTGTGGGTTCTGTTAGTGAGTCAGCTGGCAGCCCATCTGTGATGTAGAGATTTATACCTAGTTTAGTGAGTTTAGCTATAATTCCAGAATGGGGGATGGTGTCAAAAGCCTTGGCGAGGTCAAGATAGGCTGTGTGAACCACCTTACCCTTGTCTACGGCTTTGGTGACTACCTCAAAGACGTTGATCAGGTTCAGAAGGCATGACCTGCCTTTCACACACCTGAACTGGGTGGAGTCCAGAGTTTGGAGATTACCAATGTCTTTGTTTATGAGTTCCATGATGATACGTTCCATGGCCTTGCAGACCAGGCTTGTCAGGCTAATAGGGCAATAGTTCCCAGGATCAGTGATGGTTCCCCCTTTGTGGAGTGGGATAACTGTTGCTGTGCACCATTCAGTGGGCACAAAGCCTGACGTGAGACTATGATAGAACATGGTGCTTAGGTGGGGAGCCAGTTCATTCTGAAGTTCATGCAAAATGCAGCCTGGGATGTTGTCAGGTCCCATGGATGCTGTCTTTTTTGGTTTTAGAGAGTGCAGCTTTTACCTGCATAGATGTGATTACAGGGACTCTGCATTCTTCCTGTATGGATATGGGCCCTTTAGGGGGTGAGGGGGTAAAGTTAGCACTGAACCTATCTGCCAGGATGTTGGCAATATCAGTTGGTTCTGTAATTTTCGTGCCATTTTGCTGTAACTCAGAGCACATCTGGGTGTTGCCATTGAGATTCTTGACATAGCTATAGAATGCTTTGTGGTTGCCCTTAGAATCAGTGGTGATTTTGTTTTTGTAGCTAGCTTTGGAGGATCTTATAAGGGATCTCAGCTTCTTACTGAGGATGACCAGGGAGCTCCTCCACTCATGAGATTTTACTCTCTTTTGCAACCATTTCTTCCTTCTGTTGTAGAGTTTGTTTATGGCAGGGGACCACCAGATTGGCTTCCTTTTTTTGGAGATAGCATCTTGGTTTTGTTTAGGATATCACAATCCATGCACTCGTGTAAGTGCTTATAGACTGCATTTGTGTAGGATTCAGCAGTCGTAACTGTATTGTCCATCTGCATGGGTGTCATGAAGTTCGCCACTTCTGTCTTAAGAAGCATGAAGTTGGCTTTGGAGAAATTTTTTACCATGATTTCCTTAATGGGAGGTGGGGGTGGGATGCAGATATCTAGGGTGATTAGCTTATGGTCGGATATGACCAACGAGGAGTTGACTTTGGGTGTGGAACACCAGTCACTCATGTTGGTAATGACCAGGTCTAGGATATTGTTGCCCCTGGTGGGGGTGTTGATACGTTGATCCAGGGCATTGGAATTTATGAATTCCAGAAAGCGTTGAGTGAAGGAGTTGGTACATGAGTACTTTTCCCAGTTAATGGTGGGGTAGTTGAAATTGCCCATTATTAGGGTGTTTGGTTGAACCCTAATATTTTCCAGTATATCAAGAAAAGAAGAGTGGGAATTCTGGGGCATGGTGGGAGATGTATAGCAAGCTACAATTTAGATTGTAGTTTTGCCCAGAGTTAGTTGAACTTGGATAACCTCGGATGCATTATGCTGCGCAACTAGCCTGGAAGTGTGGATATCCTTAATGAATATGGACACACCTCTGCCTTTGGTATTCTGGTCCAGGTTAGATGGCCGAAAAGTGTGGTATGAGTTATAGCCTGGTAATGCAGGGGTGCTCTCTAGAGCCTTGAATCAGGTCTCAGTCACTGCACAGATATCGATGTTCTCCATTTTAAGGAGTGCCTCGAGTGAGTGCATTTTGAGATTTAGACTTCTAGCATTGAGTAGCATTATCCTTGTTTTTGCTTGCCTGTTCCTGTTATGGTGGTTAATTTGTCATTTGAACCTTGTCTAAAAAAGGCAATATAAGGGCTGCAAGAGCCTTAGCCAGTATCCGGAATCCCAGGGGTGACAGGTGCAGGCCATCTCTGGCAAAGCATTGTGGTCTGTCAACTATGTCATCCCAGGCAGACAGATACTGGATCCCCTTAGAATGACACCAGAAGCTTAGCCAATTGTTGAAGTCAATCATTTAGTCCTTGTACTGCAGTATCATTTTGGGTGATGGCAGGATGCTACTCAGGGTCAGGGTCATACCTGCCTGGGCTACAAGATCTGAGAGCTCTTCCATGTCTCTTTTCATGTAGTCCAGGAAGGTACATCTCAGGTCATTCACACCAACATGGACAATGACAGAGTCATATTTGTACTTGTTGTAGAGTGACCTGATTGCATGGGTTATGTGGCAGATCCTGGCACCCGACAGACAGCTGACAGTAACCTTCTCCTTGTTTAGCCTGGTAAGTGGGACATCAGTGTGCCTGACTATAGAGTCACCTATGACTAGTGTGTTGCGTATGTTGGTTTGCCTTATGGGCTGTGGTTTATTGGCACACTGAGTCTGTGGGCTGTGTGTCATTTGGGTTGTGTTGGGGGGTGGAGGTTGTTTGCATTTCTTCTTTGGATGTCTCTGTTGCTTGAGCAGATTATTATTGAGAGCCTCTGTGAATGTTTTTGTGTTTCTATGTGTGGATTTTGGTGGTGTAGGTTTAGTGGGGCTATGTGATGAGTGTGGTGTGATGCAAGTGTTTACCTTCTCCTCATGACTGTCAAGTTCAGTCTTGATTGGAGAGAGCTTTACCTCCAGTTTGGCTAGATAAGTGCATCTCTCACAGGTTGTGGTGTTGGGTGGTAGGAGGAGAGGGTTGTCTGTGTACATGAGGCAATTGCTACATTGCCCCAAGATGCCCAGGTTCATCAGATAGAAAGGAGAGAACACTGGGAGCTGACCCTTGGACATGCCTGAATAAAAAACTTCTTTCCCCTAGACAAGTGAGGAAAGTGAGTATAAGAGCTGTTTTTCTCTAAGCAAGTAAGGAAAGTAAGTACAAAAACTATTTTCCTCTAGGTAAAGAGGAAGGTTGGGTGATGTAGTAATTTGTAGCTTATTTAGTGCTAACCACAAGTTCTGAACAAGTCCTGAATACGAATAAGCACATTCAAGTGCTAAAACTAAGAATCTGTGCCTGAATCTTGTGGTAGATAGGCTACCTAGTGCTTACCACTCCCACTGATAAGCTAGAAGGCTTCCCTCCAACACAAAAAAATGCTTGGGAGGCTCAGAAGCTTACAAGCAGTCCTGGATACAGCAAATCTGTATCTAGACTTGACTAGTTACAGGAAAGGTGGGAAATGAGCGCAAACATGGGCTTTTAAACCAGAAGGTTGAAAGAGATGGAAAAGCTGCCCAAACGGCCAATAAACTACAATTTCTGGGTCAGAAACCACTCTTGTGGTAGATAGGTTACTTAGTGCTTACCATTCCCACTGATAAGCTAGAAGGCTTCCCTCCAACACAGAAAGGCTTGGGGGGCTCAGAAGCTTACAAACAGTCCTGGATACAGCAAATCTGTATCTGGACTAGACTAGTTACAGAAAAGATGGGAAACAAGCGCAAACGCGGGCTTTTAAACCAGTAAGTTGAAAGAGATGGAAAAACTGCCAAACGGCCAATAAACTACAATTTCTGGGCCAGAAACCACTCTTGTGGTAGATAGGCTACCTAGTGCTTACCACTCCCACTGATAAGCTAGAAGGCTTCCCTCCAACACAGAAAGACTTGGGGGCCTCAGAAGCTTGCAAGTAGTCCTAGATACAGCAAATCTGTATCTGGACTAGACTAGTTACAGAAAAGGTGGGAAAGAAGTGCAAACATGGGTTTTTAAACCAGAAGGTTGAAAGAGATGGAAAAGCTGCCCAAACGGCCAATAAACTACAATTTCTGGGTCAGAAACCAATCTTGTGGTACATAGGTTACTTAGTGCTTACCACTCCCACTGAGAAGCTAGAAGGCTTCCCTCCAATACAGAAAGGCTCGGAGGGCTCAGAAGCTTACATACAATCCTGGATACAGCACATCCATATCTGGACAAGACTAGTTACAGGAAAGGCAGGAAACAAGCACAAACGCAGGCTTTTAAACCAGAAAGTTGAAAGAGGTGGAAAAACTGCCCAAATGGCCAATAAACTAAAATTTCTGGGCCAGAAACCACTCTTGTGGTAGATAGGCTACCTAGTGCTTACCACTCCCAGTGATAAGCTAGAAGGCTTCCCTCCAACACAGAAAGGCATTGGGGGACTCTGAAGCTTACAAACAGTCCTGGATACAGCAAATCTGTATCTGGACTAGAGTAGTTACAGGAAAGGCAGGAATCAAGCTTACAAAAAAATTTTTTTTTGGAAAGTGGAAAGGGAGAAAGGAGAAACAGAAGATAATTCAAAATTAAGGATCTAAGTGGACCTTTACTACTTATTACAAACTCGATCTGGTCTCAAGGTGAAGAGCAGCCTTTGGCTCAACTGTGCTCAGGAATATCCTTCCTTAGAGTCAACCTGGTAATTTATCTAGCTGGGGACTTCCCTTACAGCTAAGGATAGAAAGAAAATTAAAATCAGATAAATAAGTTATGTACTTACTATAATGTTCCGGCTGTGTTGTCCATTTCCATTCTTCCTCAAATTCAAAACCATGAACCCCAAATCTTGCTCACAAATGATTTCTGGAAGACTGAGAAATTATAAGGACTCCATTGTCCTTGTTGAGCTCCAGAGATGTCTCATTCTGTTAGTATTTTTTATGGTATCTAGTTTTATATTTTATAAGATAGCAGACAAGATCTGAGGAATGTTAGGGGTTGCTGCATCTCTATTATGGGTAAGGGAGGAGCTTGAGAGTTTTCTGGTGGCCACGAGCTACAGTAATGGCCAAGTCAGATCTGAGGTTCGGATCAGAACCCACCAGTTGTGCAAGAATGAAAATGGGCAACACAGATGGATGGTGACTATATAACCTCTTTTGTTTTCCAAGTCAGACACTTCAGTTCACATTCTGTAGCTGGTTTGAATGGTGTTTCAGTCAAGGCTTGTAACAATACATTCAAATTCCATGGTAAAGTAGGATCTGTAAAGAGGGATTTCAGTAAAAAGGTCCCTTTTATAACTGCTTTACAGAGTCACGATGAAGCTAAGGCAGAACTGTCAACTCCAACACGACAATTAGACATATCAGCCAATTGTACTTTAACTGTTGATGAACTAGACCTTCATTAACAATAGAAGCCAAAAATTCAAGCACTGCGGATACTGGTACAGCAAAAGGGTTGCTGTTTCTTTGTTGTGCACAAAAAAACAAATCTTTTCCATTCACTTTTGTAAATCTTCCTAGTGGAAGCTTTGTGGAAAGACAAAAGTGTGGAATAGACATGGGAGGACAGCCTGGACTGTGTAGCTATCAATGGAATTGGAGAAACCATGTGGGAAACTTTAGGGTCAAAATGTCTAGATGAATCATGTCTGGCGCATCTCACAGAAGGTCTGGAATTGGGTCCAGGATTGATGGAGACTGAACTACAGGAGGCCAATGGAAGGGGAACCAAATCTGATGAGGCCAATAAGGGCCAATGAGGATTACTGTGGTCTTCAATCAAGATGCTTTCTGAAGACATTGGAGAATCAGAGGGTTTGGAGGTAAGCATAGAGGAGACCTAGATGCCAGTTGTGGAGGACAGTATCTCTCACTGACTCCCCCATGGGAGGAGCAGGGCAAAAAGCCTGCTGCACTTCTGGAGGGTAAATACAAATAGGTCGCAGCATAGTTGGCCCCACTGATGGAATATCTTCTCTGCAATTTTCTTATCAGGCACCACTCATGAGGTAACAGGGTGGAAAACTTTTCTGCTATCACATTGGATTTCTCCAGAATGTGCATTGCTATCAGACAAGACTGGATGAGATCACTAATTGCCATACCTTCACAGCTTCTCAACATAAGGGTAAGATCTGGTTCCTCCCCGATTGTTGATGTATCAGACTATCAACATATTGTCCGTCTGAATTGCAGTACTTCCTGAAAGGAGAGAGTCTGAAAAGGCCTGCAATGCTAGGAGGACTGCTCTCATTTCTAGAACATTGCTATGCACACTGGCCTCTCCTTTGGACCAGGTGCCTTGGCCTGTCTTTACCAAGAAGTGCCCCACAACCAAATTGGAATGTGTCTGTGTTCACTGTAGCCTTGGCCTGAGGAAGTATGAAAGGTCGCCCTGTAAACTTTGTTTTGAGCAAATCCACCTCCTGAGATATTTTCTGCATGCCTGAGTTATTATCATCTGGGAGGACAAGGGCTGGTACAGGATGGAGCATTGATTCAACAGGGTCCACTGAAGAATTTTCATATGAAATCTTGCCAATGGAATCAGAATTATGGCAGCAGACATTGACCCAAAAGGATGTAGAATCAGTTGGGCTGACAGCGAGGAACTTTGAATTATCTTTTGGACTTGAAATCAAATAATTTCGACCCTTGACAAGGGAAGGGAGGCTGTCACTGATACAGTGTTGAACAATGCTCCTATGCATTCTACCAGCTGAACTGGTTCTAGGTGAGATTTGTAGAGATTGATTGTAATACCTACATGAGAGAACAATTGCAGTACATAATCTTTTGCTTTGATCACTACATGCTTGGTCAGAGTGGTCATGAGCCAGTCATCCAGGTAAGGAAACTGTACATCAGTATGCATGTTGTACTTCATCAGCCACCATAGCTAAACAAGCATGTGTATATAAAGCAGGGAACAGGTGTAGACTCTGCTAGTGTGTACTGTACCTGCCATGTGTGAAGAGAGTGAGAGTGAAGTAACAGTGAGTCAGCAAAGTATAAAAAAAATGCAAGTACAGTATTGCAATGTACTGAAGCAATGCATCCTGATGTGTGTATCTAATAAAAGAAAATCAAACTCACAAAAAGCCTCTGCATCTCTTTAATGAATTATGAGATGTGCAACTGAAACAGTCAGAATCCGTGCTGTCTCAAGTGAGCCACTACTACTGACATGCATTTGATAAACACCCTGGCGGCTGTAGTGAGGCCAAAGGGCAGTGCTCTGAACTGTTAATGACTGACTCCCAACTGAAGCGTAACTATCTCCTGGATCACCTATTTATTTCTATGAGACAGTATGTATCTGGAAGATCTACTGAGCACATCCAATCATCCTTGTGCAGGAAAGGCAAAATAGACCGAAACATGGCCATTTGGAACTTTGCATACCACACTGATTTCTTCAGTTTGCTGAGATCCAAAATTGGTCTCCAGTTCCCTGCTTTCTTTGTCACTAAAAAGAACCTTGAGTAAACTCAGAATTCTCTCTCTTCTGAGGGAACCTCTTGGATTACTCTTTATTACTAGCAGTTTTTCTATTTCTAGAGCTGCTAATTTCCTCTGACTGGGTGGAACCTTAGGAATATTGCTTATTGTTCAGGGGTATGGAGAAGGGAATTGCATAAGTTCTGGAAATAATCTTCTGGATCCATGTATCTTCCGTAATGTCTAGCCACACTTTCTGGTGCAGGGATACATGACCCCAGAATGCCTCCAGAGGTGGAAATCAGGCCTCCTTTCAGGAGTGCTGATACGGTCTGTCAGAAAAGGAATCACTGGACCCCTGGCTTTGTGGGCCTCCTCTGATACATGGGTAGCATCTTCTGTTACAGCTCATCCTCTGCCCCCAGAGGAACTATCTCCATATGTATCTTGGAAAGGACCCTGGGACTTCTTGAATCACATCTTTGGACTACCTTGTTGATTCCTCCAGAAGGTTCTTTGAGGAGTCACAAAAACCAAAGCCCACCTTAGGGCCAAGGAAGGAACTTCTGTCAGATGAAGCATTGACAAAGGAGGACTTGAAGGTCTCCGCAAAATAACACAGGTTCATCCAGGCATGTCTCCTAATGGAAATGCCTGAACCTGCTGCCCTACAGGTACCTTCACTTGCATGTGAAACAAGCCCCATAGGAATTAGTAATGGACTGTAAGGTAGCCAACTGTGGTGCAACAGAAATCTGTGCCTCAGCAGTTATTGCTTCTGAGAGGAATTTGGAGAATTCTTTAATCAAATCCCTCTGAGTCTGGTGAAGTGTGCCAAATAGCTCAATGATCTAAGTGTGAAAGTCACTGAATTGTAAACACGCTTCAGTAATCTATCCATCACCCTAGACTCTTTTTTAGGGGGATAAACAGATGAACTCTGCTCCACGAGTTCCTTCTTCGTGGCCACCTCTGTGACCATAACATTGGTACTCCTTTGCTCCAAAATTCTTTCCCCTTTGGTTTTGCCAAGATCCTATCTGGTCTCTCGGGGATCAGCGCAATAAAATCAGGTTCCTTCCACACCAGTTGACAGATCAATTCAATGAGCTCGTCAGTGGGTGGAGTCACCCAGGAAGTAGATGAGCAAGACCTAAATGCCTCCAGGAATTCCGATTCCTCTTGGGAAGGGTTATCAGTACACCCACCTAAAATTTCTTTAAAGGAGAAGTCATCAGGTGGTGATCTTGGGGACCCTTCCCCTTCACTGAAATCAGTATCTCCTGTGCTTGACTGTTGAGGGGAGTCTAAGTGCCTCCTCTTGCACTTTCACTTCCTAGGGACTTCTTCAGTGGAGTACTCCAGATAAGTATCTGAAGAAACAAGGATGCCATGGTGGGTGGCCAGAAGACTTTGGCCTGACTGTCCCTGTACAGTACAGTGATAAGGCTCATGGCCCACTGACATCTGTGATGGCAGATCCAGGGGTGGTGGAGCTGACCTGAAGGGGTAGGAACAGGGAGAACTTCCATCTCTATCTGCACCAAGAGAAACTTACTCATCATCCTATCCACATCTGCCTCTGTAAGACTCCTGGAAGAAAGAGAAGAAGCTTAGGAGGGAGTTCTAGAATGCTGGTGGCTCTCTAAAAAGTGGAAAGGTAGCCCAGAGGGGACTGGGTCCTGACAGGCTGCATAATGGGTCTGGGGGAGCTATTTTGGCTCTGAGAGAAGCAGATCCAATGAGGCAGATCATCAGAGACAGATATGAGGATTTGGTCTTTGGACCTAATCCTTTCAAAATCTTCCGATTCGGTTCCTTGTCTGGATCCGAAGAAATAGTGCAAGCCTCAGACTGCTCATGGACTTATTTTATCAACTTCTTTTGCCCTGCCTTGGAGGACTGAGCTCCATCCTGTGATTCTGAAAAGGTTGCAGGGAGAAGTCCCTTCAGAATCAATTCATTTTTCCAGTCTACTAAAGCCTTTGGATTCAAAGATTTACAAATCTCACAAAGAACTTTCAAGCAGGCAAAGCCCAGACAATACGTGCAAGACTCGTGGGCATGACTCTTTATATTATTTGAAACTGGAACATTTTTCTGGCATTATGGTAAACAGCAAAGAAGAATAAGGCAGAAAAGTTTTCTTTTTCACTTGTTCTTCTATATTAGTAAGGCAAGGAAAGAAAAAACTACCAACAATGGTAGCTTGAAATACTGAAAAGGTAGGAAAAGAAGGAAAAAACTACCAATGATAGTATTAAACTATATTCGATAAAAAAAGTGTATTACTATATGCGATAAAAAAAAGTGTAAGGGGAAGGGTGGATAGCTTGTAACTGTCATGATGCATAACAATAGAAAAAGGGAATGGGTATACAGTCAAAAAGTCTTTTAACTCACTAACTGCTCGACAGTTGTCAGTGACCACGTACATATCTGAGACACGGAGGAGCGTACAGCATCATGGGTAAGGGAGGAACTCAAGAGTTTGCTGTAGCCACAAGCTGTAAAAAGCAGCCGAGTCAGACCCAAGGATCGGACCCAAACACACATGCTGTGGAACACCAGAAAATGGACAATATCAGATCAGTAATTTTTATCCGCTGTATGAAAAATTAATATGGCTTCCATTTGTATTTTAATGTTTGAAAAAAGCAGCCAGAAAATCAAGAACATGAGAGAGAGGGGCAGTAAAAGGGTCAGTGTTGTTTATTAATGCCCAAAGTGCAAATCATTTCTATTTGCTCTTGTAAACCTTTTTTGGTGGAGTCTTTTTGTGAGGAAATTAAAGTGGTACATACTGGGGAGGGAAGCCTGGGCTGTCTGGTTATTATTGGAACTGGAGAAACCATGTGGTTAGTTTGAGAGCTGGGATACTGGGATGATTCATCCATGAGGTGTGTGAGAGAAAATTTGGAGTTGGGTCCAGTATCCAGGGAGGATAACAAAGATGAGACCAAAGGAAGGGGAACCACATCTGGTGAGACCATAATGGAGCAAATATGAGGACTGAGCTCTTCAACCAAATTGTTTTTTTTTTAAACACCTTAATTGAAATATCACTTGTGGCACAGGCAAATTTACATTTATATGAAAGTAATCAAACAGTATTAATAAGTTCACATATACAAACATTATACTTTGCATATATTGCTGTATATCATACAACATTATATAACTTGTTCCTTTCCTGCCCTTTTTTTAAACAAGAAACATCTTTATTACACCATCACTGACTACATAGGCAATCATACATTGATATAAATGAAAACACACCACACCAACACAATCCTAGTTGCCGCCATTTTACATTACAAACCATACTGACTCAATCCCAGTTGCAAACATTATACATCATTAATCTAATCTACCCAATCATTTTCAGGCAAACATTACCTCGCTCATTTAACCCCTGCCTTCTTTTAAACCTCATTCATCTCCTGTATGTCTTATTCCCACAATTCCCATTTCTCCTATATAGTTTGCTCCTACCTTTTCTAAAGATCTCAGTTCTAGTGGTTTTATCTCTGTTACTTCTACTATAGCTGTTTTACATTTTGATTTCCATTTCTTAGTAATTGCTTTTTTGGCAGCCACCATAAGTAGACACACCAAGTCCTTCTCATGTCTACGCAATTCTACTTCTGTATCATACCTCAGAAAAGTTATCTCCCTCATCAGACCAATCTGGCCACCCACAATCTCTGACAGTGCATCCTGCAGGGAGTTCCTAAAAGTCCACAAGCTCACCTCACTCCCAGGAAATATTTTCCCAGTCACCTCTTGCTTCCCCGTCACAGCTGCAATACTTGCTATTTTAGGATAAAATTCTCTGGAGTGTACTTATTACCCATCTAAACATTTCCAAGCAGAAATCCTGACTCTTATATATGTTGTGGCATATTTGGGAGACATACATGGATCCTGCCATTGTTTCTTTGTGAATTACTTATCCAATCTCTCCTCCTAATCCCTTCTAACCTCGTCTGATTGATTCTTATCATTATCATGCAATATTTTATACGCTCTACTGTTCATTCCTGTTTTACTGGTACTTCCTGTTTTACATTGTACTAAAAAATCTACCATTGCTGGTTTGTCCTTTAGGATGCCCCAATGTTCTTTCTGTTTGCCACACTCTGATATCAATCCTTTGTAGGGAAGACAATCTGTCACCTGCACAGAAAACTGTTCCTGTGTTAAATCACATTGAGACTAATTTAATACTAAATTCGGTTCAGTACATACCTTACCTCCTGAACCTTTTATTATAATGCTGTCCATTTTTTTGTCCTTGTTGGAAATCCGCCTGGTAACCTCTTTCTGAGTTACCGGCGTATGTCCCAAAGTTCCTATTCCGTTTCTTCCCCTGTTGTCATTGTTGCTGGTTATATTGTTGTCCTCCCTGCTTTCGAAAAGTCTGTACATGTTCTTCTGGCAGTTGCAGTTGTTCGATATTCCTTGAAGGTGGAAACACCGAAGTGATAGAAAAGAATAAAGAAAATTTGCTTTGCTTGGTTGCCTGTTTTGTTAATCACAGTCGGTGGTTTATTGGGTCAGAGTTGTATTTATTTAATCTGTCACCTGCAGTCTAAGCAAATTCTTGGCATCTTCCCATCTATAATCTTCCCCTCTCTAGTTCTTTGCTCCCAACACTATGGTTCTTTTGCCAGTTTTCTCCAATAAATTCCAGCCCCTTCTTGTCTGTTGCCTAAATCTCTAATTGGAGTCATCCCTCTTGGCAGAATCTCCTTATTCAGATATTTCCTGCTACTTTATACAATTAATATTCTGTATAACTATTATTATTCTCCTCAAAGGCTTGCCTCCAAACTGTGTCCCTGCTTGTTTCCTGACCTTCGCACCTGTTTACTCATCATCATCATCCCTTTCCACTTCGACTTATAGTTTTCTGCTTGTGTTGTGTATAGAAGCCTTAGCTGTGCAGCTCTGAAATACCCCTTCAAATCAGGTAATCCCAATCTGCAGTGTTCCACTGGAAGAATCAGCTTATCCCACATGACTCTTGCCATCTTCCCTTCCCAGATAAAGTCCTTCAGCTCTTTATTAGTTGTTATCCATGACTTCTCCTCTGGTTGATACAAATATGGCCAACCCGTATAAAAGACTAAAGGGACTAAAAACATTTAAACTTTTTGTATCTTACTATCCATATCCCTATAACATACCTTCCGTTTTCTTTGTTTTTCAATTACTTTTGCTTTCTTTCTTCTCACATATTGTCAGCTGCCACACCAGAATAATTTCTAATCCATACTCCTAAATACTTCATCTTATCATGCCCCCCTAAATATAGATATTATCAAACCAATTCATGTCTAGGTACATAAATTACAACTACTTCCTTTTCTGTTTTTAGCTTCATTAATTTGGTATCCAGAAAAGATTTGAAACTGTCAAAAAATGTTCCACAACACTGTAATGTCTGTTTCTGGCTTGGTCAGGTATAAAATAATATCATCTGCAAATAGAGGCATCTTTTATGGACTAACATGCCAATTATATCCTTGAATTTCTGAGTCCCTTATTTTCTTTGCCAGTGGTTCTAAATATAATGCAAACAACAAAGGGGAAAGCGGACATCCCTGCTTGGTTCCTCTGCTCAAGTATAAATTATCACAGATGACACCACCCACTTTATTTTTTGCCTCCCATTCCTCATATATATCCTCCAAATCAACTGTATATATTTTTTTCAGGAAATGCAAATGCTTTCATTGCCCTGCTCAAAAACTGCAAACTTACTCTCTCAAATGCTCTCTCTAAATGTAGACCCACCAACAACAATGGCATTCTGCCTCCCTCTGGATCATCAATGCTCTGTTAATGTTCTCAAATGTTAATCAAACTGCTACAAAAACACGAACTTTAAACAAAAGTAAATCCGCTTAGGCTGAACGCTTTTCCAACTCGCTTTTATTGAAATAAAATGAAGCGTTTAAAATTTAAAATACGCTTTTCATCCTGAAACAATAATCGGACTTCTTCAGACTAACTGACAAACATCTGCATAATGATAAGAAGTTGTTTAAATAACTCATTTTCGCGCCATGAAAATGGTTCATGACGTAATTTCTTAAAGTGGAATTTCTCCTAATACTATTGAAGCAATGATGGTATCAGCGTCACTGTTAAAAATACATACATTTATTTATTAAAATACACTTAAAAAATACCTTGCTTATATTGTAAATTTAATATGCTGAAAAAATACTAAAATTAATCACCAACCAAATCTTTATATTATTAAAATTTCATCAAAATTTATTTATGTATGATTTTAATCTATCTAAGGAGCGTTACTATGCATAAATTATTTGAATAAATTAATGAGTAAATAATCATCAATTGAATAAATAAATAAATAAATAAATAAATAATGGTGCGCAGAAATTGAAAAAAAAACTATATGTTATGACAGATATTCATAGATGATAATTGAGCCATAACAATAAAAATAATAATAATAATAATAATAATAATAATAATAATAATAATAATAAGTTCTCCCTTTGAATTTTTATATATTTATTTAATTTTTAATTTTTAATTTTTAGTTTATAATCTTTAATTTTTGTGTAATGTTTATATGAATTTTTATTTTATATGTTTTGATAATAATCACTAATATTCTATAAATGCTTACATGTTTTTGTTAAAAACTTATGATGAAGAATAAGAGCAAAAGTTAAATGATAAAATTCATGTTAATTAGTAAAGATGTTTTAAATATATTCTACTTTAATGTAGATTATCTATCCAGACTTCGTAATTTTAAAAGGCACATCAATGAATATTTTTCATTCAGTCCAGGGTTCGTAAAGGCATTAAGTCGGATTTGCCATAATAATTCACTTTTTTCCAGCAATAGGTTGAATGGTCCCCCTCGAATATCTTGTTTTACTTGATGGATGACTTTAAAACAAAAGTTGTGTTCAGGAAAGTCCATAACATGCCTTTCTAGAGCGTTTTCTTCCTTTTGTAAGTTTATGCTTCTTAAATGTTCATACACTCTATCTCTCAACCTACGCTCCATCTTACCTATATAGAACGACGGGCAAGCTTGACAATTAGCCACATAAACAACTCCTTTTGAATTGCAATTAAATTTTCCTTTAGTTTGAATTTTAATTCCATTGATGCTTACTGATGTTCCTGTAATCATGTAATGGCAGTATGAGCAGTTACCACATTGTCCCATTCCTCTCAAGAAAGTTGTCGAATTAGCTTCAACATTTCTTTGGAAAATATCTTTGAAGTTGGAGCCTTTCTTCCATACAATTCTAGGTTGTAGGCCTAATTTAGATGTTAAAAATTGATTTTCATTAAATATATTCCAATTCTTCAAAATAATTGCTTTAATAGTAGCAAAATCCAAAGAGAATCGTATAGTGCAGGCTAAATTATATTTGACAGGATGTAACTGATCATTAACTCTAAGTTCAAACTGGGTTACTTCTACTAACGAAGAATTGTGATGTTGTTTCTTTAATATAGGTTTGAAGTGACCATTTAGCCTTTTTATATTAACCTCTTCTATTATAGGATCCAAAAATTGGGTTGGATATTGTCTATTAAGGAACATATGTTTCAATTTCAAACATTCCAGACCAAAGTTATCATCTCTAGTGATCATTCGTGCAGCTCGAACAAGCTGGCCTTTGACTACAGATTTTTTCTGATGCAAAGGATGTGCACTATGAAAATGCAAAAATTTATTCGAATAAGTTGATTTTCTGAATATATCCGCTTCATAAGCCTGTTGTGATCTGTTCTTGGTTAATTTTACATCCAAATATGTTATGACATCTTTATTGAATGTATAAGTAAAACGCAGGAAATCAGTATTATCATTAAACATTTCTACAATTTCAGCTGCTTGTTCTCAAATGTTAGTCAATGTTCTCAAATGTTAGTCTCCCCTCCACAAAAAACACACTGATTACTGTCTGCCACGTTTGGTATTATTTTTGCTTTAGTTTTAGCCATTATAGACATGAAAACTTTATACTCATTGTTTAGTATTGAAATGGGCCTGTATGAAGCTGGGTCTAATAGATATTTACCCTCTGTAGGTATTACATCTATTACCGCTTTCTTCCAGGATGCTGGCACTTCTCCTCCTCTTAAAATACTGTTAAACAAAACCTTCCAGGTGTCATCAGTTTTTTCCTCCTAGCTTCCAGACGTCCACAGGAATAACATCTATTCCTGTGGGCTCTCTTGTAGACTGGTCATGCACCACAACATTTCTCTCATCTCCTCCTATCCTAACCTTTAGTAACTGAGCCTCATCTACCTCTAACCTTGGCATATTTACTTCTTCCATAAACATTTCTGTTTGTATATTTTCTTCATTCCCATATTTCTCTGCTTTATACAGACTTTCACAGAATTTCTAAAATATTTCTAATACCTCTACACAATCTCTTGTTGCCTTCCTTGTTACAGACTCCCTAAGCTTGGTGATAGCCCTTTCTAATTTCTGTAGGTTGAGTCATTGTATTGAAAGTTGCTGTGCTCCACTTTTATTACCAAAAAAACAGTTGCTTAACAGCAATATTTCTAAATTCCTGTGTATTACCACACTAATCCATTCATTTCTGTTTAGCATTCTGCAGTTGATCCTCTTCTTGTTTTGTGAGATTATCCCTATTTGTCAATACTCTAGCATTTGTCAGTACGTCCAAATACTTCTTGTTACTTCTTAACCATAGTTCCCTTTCATTTCCACTCTATTTTTAAAATCCAGCTTAATTTTAAGCTACTCCCTAGCTATACTTTCAGAAGTAATTTCTATCCTCTCAAATAGTTACTGAATAATCTGCACTACCTATTACTTACATCCTTCTGTTTTCAACAGATAGGTGGGAAAGCGCCAGTGTCTCATTTTTATTTCATTACCTACCATGCTTTTATTTTAGGTATTATTGGCCCATGATCTCAAATAGTTATTGCGTGTGTATGAAGACCTTCAATTAAATGTACATGTTTCTGTGAAATGCAAAATCTGTCTCGCCTAGCCTAATTTGTACATTTTATTTATTTTATTTATTTATTTTACATTTGTTGACCAGAATATTCCAACTGGATACATGTCCATTTTCAGCAGAGGCCCGGGGAGAAAAGCTCCAAGGTACAAACAGAAAGACATTACATAAAACATAAAACATGTTATCACTGTTTACAGGCTATAGCAGAAAGCATGTTGTACAATTTCACAAAACTCAGGTTTGATAAGGTAAAAAACCTAGAAAGTGCAATTCAGTAGAGTAGCAATGAAGACATACGTTACAATAATAATGCGAGCGCTAGTCAGGCTTGGAACAAGGACATAACCAGTGTGACTTAAAATACTGTTTTAGACTTTTCTTGAATGGACTTATGGTGGATTCTAGAGTAATGTCTGCAGGAAGGGTATTCCAAATTTTCCCAAAAGAGTTGGCAAACAGAGAGACACCAGCTGAATTGTTGGTTTTGACAATTTGGACAAGGAGTCTATTAGAAGATCGAAGTGTTCTGAGGTTGCTATAGAGGTAGATAATGTTTTTGAGTGCAGGTGTTTTTTCAAGTTGGTTAAGTACTTTATATGCCACTATAAACTGGTTGTACTGAATTAGGCAAGGCAGTTCTAACCACCCAAGAGATTTTAGGTTAGCCAATCATTAGCGGACCAGAGTTCTGCTGTGGCGACCCCTAAATGGGAAAAGCTGAAAGACTTTTTAAGACAGTGGTGTGTCCTGTAGGGCATGCCAGTTGCAAATCTGGCAATGTGATTATACCAACTAGATAGTTTACTGAGTTCCATTTTATTTAGGTTTATGAGTAGAATGGAAGCATACAGTAGAGTCAACAGTAAGTGAGAACGGGCAATGGCAGTTCTGGCTGGTGGGGTTAGGAAAGGTTTGATTTTGTAAAGTGACCCAAGTTTTTATATTGATGGTTTTAATAGTTTTATTGACATGCATGTCGAATTTAAGGTTATTGTACATGTTGACATCTAGGAGTTTTGTATAGGAGTCTGGGGAGATTGTGGTGCCATTATTAGATTGTATGGAGAAGGATAAAGCATTGGACTTACTCGTGGGGGAGAAAAGCAGTAGCTTTGTTTTATTAGGGTTTAGGATCAGATGACTGTCAGATAGCCAGTTTTCAACTGTGTTAAAAGTATTCTGGGATAATGTCCACAGATCTGACTGAGAGGAAGCCGAGCATATCAGAGTGGAGTCATCCACATATTGAATGCATGTTGCATCAGGGATGACAGTGTAGAGGTCGTTAATAAAAATGGAGAACAGAAGAAGTCCAAGTATAGAGCCCTGGGGGACTCCCAAGGTATTAGGTAGGAGGGTAGATAGTTTGTTCTGCCATAGGACAGCCTGTTCTCTACCATTTAGATAAGATTTGAACCATTGGAGAGCTAGATTATCTAAATAATTTGTTTTCAGGGTATGGAGTAGTATCTGGTAATCTACCATGTCGAACGCCTTGGAGAGAGGATACTTTATTATTGTTGCGGTTGTGGTTTATGGTGTTAGAGAAGGCAAGGAGGACTGAGGTGGTGCTGTGATGAGGCCTGAAACCATGCTGATAGTTAGACATTAGGTTGTTCTGGATAAGATGGTGTAGTAACTGTCTATAGATGTATTTTTCCATAATTCTGGCCAGTAGTGACATTATAGCTATGGGCCTGAAATTAGATAGTTCAGTGGAGCTACCACCTTTATGGAGTGGTATTACATAGGATATTTTCCAGATGGAGGGGATGGTGGCTTCTGTTATTGTTCGGTTAATTAGAATGGAGATGGGGTAAGCTATGGAATTTGCAGCTTTTTGCAGATATACTGCAGGGAGAAGATCAGCTGATAGGGTGGTAGGTTTTAATTTTTTGAGAAGGGCTTGAATAAATAAGTTGGCAACTGGTTGAAATCTAAAGGAGAGGTGGGTACTAAGAATGGAGGACTTTGATGTGGGGCAACTAGGAAGAAGCTGACTAGCTAGGGATTGGATAGTCTCAGTGAAGAAGCAGGTGAAGGTGTTTGCAACATCCTCAGGAGGTTTATCAATGGTGGCTGTGGAGGTTGGAGTGGTGGTTTGACCTGGGTGCATTAATCTATTTTTACCTGCCCAGAACTTTTGAGGGTTGCTTTGCTTTTTCTGTTGTAGATGGCAGTAGTAGTTTTTTTTGTCTAATAAAATGGATTTTTTAGTCTCATTTCTTTACTGCCGATATCTGATTTGGTGTAGGGGGGGTTTAGTGGTACACCATAGGGCCCATGCTTTGTTTTTGAGGGTGATTTTTTGATTTGGTGTCATTAGTAAGCCACGGTGCAATTTTTGTTTTTATTCTAGTGGATCGGGCGGGAGCATGAGAATCTAGGATAATAAGGAATTTGTTATTTTATTATTTATTATTTATATTAAAGTAGGCAACAGCTTCGTCCAGGGGTAATTTTTTTAGTACTGACCAATTACATGATTTAAGTTCATCTTGGAATTTGGCAGGGTTAAAGTACTTCTTGCATCTTATTGTTCTGAGGATGGGCTGACAGGGGTTATGGCCTTATGCTTAATTATGTAGGTAAGAAAGTGGTCCCTTAGGTAGTCAAAGAGGGTGCCTGACTTATACTGTTGGGGACGGGTATTGATAAGTATCCAGTCTAGTATACGTTCTTTATGATTAGGTTTACCTGCCCTGGTGGGGGTGAATATGATTCAGAAAAAAGCAAATCCCAAGAAGGAAAGACATCCCTGATCAGTATCAGTAAGAAACTGAGGTCCCTCATAAAATTCTCCAAGGCTAACTTCAAAAGAAAAATAGCCAAGGATTCGAAAGATAACCACAAAGCCTTCTTTAGCTATGTCAAGAATCTAAGTGGCAACTCGCAGATATGCTCTGAGCTAGTGCAAAGTAGCACAAAATATACTGAACCTACTGATATTGCCAACATCCTGGCAGATAGATTCAGTGCAAACTTCACCTCCCTCTCACCTTCAAAAGGGCTCACAACAATACCGGAAAAGTGTAGTGTCCTGGAAATCACAGAAGCACAGGTGAAAACAGCCCTTTCAAAAGCCAAAAGCACAGTATCAATGGGGCCAGATGGTGTCCCAGGCTGCGTCTTGCATGAACTACAGAACGAACTAACCCCCCCACCTAAACACACTGTTCAACCTCAGCCTCTCCATAGGCTACGTGCCCATAGAATGGTGCACAGCAATGGTTATTCCGCTCCACAAAGGAGGGGCCACAACTGACCCTGGTAACTATCGCCCCATAAGCCTGACTAGCCTGGTCTGCAAGGCTATGGAGCGCATCATCATGGGACTCATTAACAAAGACATTGGGAACCTCCAAACACTTGATCTGACCCAGTTCGGCTTTGTTAAGGGTAGCTCATGCCTACTAAACCTGGTTGACTTCTTCGAGACAGTCACCAAGGCCATAGATGAGGGGAAGGTAACAGCCTACCTTGACTTTGTCAAGGCTGTTGACACCATTCCCCACTCAAGAATTATAGAAAAACTCACCAGCCTGAACATAAACCCCTACATCACGAGATGGGTTGCTAACTGGCTTACAGAGAGAACTCACACGGTAAGAATAGCGGGCTCCAGGTTTGACTCTAAACCAGTCACAAGTGGTGTCCCACAAGGCTTGGTCCTGGGACCCCTACTGTTCGGCATATACTTCTCAGAAGTACAGGCAAACACAGGAGGACTATGGCTAACCAAGTTCACCGATGACTGCAAACTGGGAGCCATAATTGACTCTCTGACTGACACGGACATTCTCCAAAAGGGCCTTACTGAGACGGACACCTGGTGTCAAAGTCATGGTCTCAAGCTAAATGCCAAAAATGCAGTCATCCCATCTGGGAAAAACAAAACACCCATAAATTACTACATAGGTGGGGACCCAGGTAGATAGTAATCTCTCCTTTGACAATCATATTGCCAAAGTAGTTAGGAAATCTTTCTATGCAGCCCATCTAATTACTAAAGGGGTCACATCTAGAAATAAAGAGGTTATAGTGCCCCTCTACTCGTCACTCATCAGACCCATCATAGAGTACAATGCCCCATTTGGGATGTACCTCACAAGACACTTCCAACAGCTGGAAAGACCACAAAAGTACCTCACCAAGAGGATTACTGACCTCAAACATATGTCATATGCAGACTGACTGGAAAAACTCCAGCTGTACTCAGTCGCATATCGCTTACTCAGAGGTGATCTCTGCCTGACTTACAAAGCCATGTCCAACTCAGAATTGATGGACATGCTCCACCTAAAGAAATCCAAGTCACTGCAAGCCACTCGCTCTAGTGAGCTAAACCTCACCACAACAATAAATAGAACATGCTGGAGGGATAGATTCCTGTCACAGAGACTCCCCATGCTTTGGAACAAAATTCCTAACTACATTAGGCAGAGCCCCTCACTAACACTCTTCAAGAGAAACCTTGACGAGTGGATGGGTAACAGAAAATACACCCCTGGGATCACTTCATTGGCTCTTCTTGACAGAGGATCAGTTAATTAATCAAAGGGGCAGCAAAAGCTGAGACACCCTGGCTAGGCTTATAAATGCCCTGGGCAGATAGCCTAGTACCTACCTGTAACCTATGATTTGTTTAAACTCATATAGGTTTACATGGGTGGAGGGAGATTCTGAGGAACAGGTGCTCCAATCTATGTTACAATCTCCAAGTACTATGGTTTCTTGAGGGCAGGTGCTGGATAACGAATGGAGAATACTTTCTAGGGTAACTACATTGTTCTCTGGAGAAATATACATACAGACAAGCTTTATGCACTTATTTTTATTAATCTGAAATTTGGTAGAAAGAATCTCAGCATTGTATACATGGGGTGGTTGTATGGAGTCCAAGGTAGCATTGAGAGTAGATTTATATAGTACAGCTACCCCGCCTCCCTTCCTGGTAGTTCTATCTAAACTAAGTATGTTATACCCAGGTGGTAATATTTCATTGTCAGAAGTTGATGGTTTCTAATCAACAATTGCTTGATATTTACCACCCAAATAAGTCAGTAGGTAAGCTACTCTACAAACACTCTGTGGCCCAAGCCTGAAACAAACTACCCCTTGACATTCATTCAGTCTCTCACACCCCACTATTTAAAAGAAAACTAAAGACTCATTTACTCAATTCCAGAATTTGCCCCTGCTATGACCCTACATAATTCTCTCCTCCCCCCACATTGGAATCACTCAATCTAGCCTTGTCATACTTCTGAACTCTATCCCCACTAGTACAGTTGCATATCATCAAAAAAAAAAAAAAACTTGTGCTGTCATTTAACCATTGTTAATGTTATTTTGTTTATTGTTTTACTACTGTAATGACTAGTTTTATTTCTATTGTTTGCTGTGCTTG
The DNA here is from genome assembly GCF_019279795.1 of Protopterus annectens. Classification (NCBI taxonomy): domain Eukaryota; kingdom Metazoa; phylum Chordata; order Ceratodontiformes; family Protopteridae; genus Protopterus; species Protopterus annectens. The sequence continues at coordinate 317,791,507 of NC_056750.1, read as the reverse complement.
TATACTACTGTAGTGTTTTTTTATTGCACTATCTGGAGCTTTCTCCTCGGCTCTCCACTGAAAATGGGACAAAATCCCAGTTGGACTAACCCGGTCAACAAATGTCAATAAATAAAATAAATAAATAAATACATTTTAGCCAGGTTTCTGTTAGACAGAGTATGTCAGGGGAATGTATGTCTAGGAGGGGATGCAGGTCATGTACCTTGTTATTTAAGCTTCTGATGTTAAGATGACAAACCAGGAGGGAGTTGGGGGCCTGTTCATTGATGTTGTATTGGTAGGGGTACTAGTGCGAGAAAGCTTCAAGAATTTATTAATTAGTTTTTGGTAGTGTCTGGTTTTAGAGCTGATATATCTGGCACCGGTAGGTTGATAGTTTGTACAAGTAATGGTGTTTGATGTTGGACTACTTATTAGGTAGTCCTTTAAATTTGACAATATTGGAGTGGTTGTTTGGCATTTTGGTAATGAAATCCTAGGTAATACTGAGTTTCATAGAAGGTGAGGAGATAAGGAATGAGCATGGTGGTTAGCAGTGAGAATAATAACATTGTTTTGGGTGGTGACATAGTGAACTGCAGTGGCTATATATCTTAGCTGGATTATAACCAGTATGTGTAAAGATGACAGGAAAGGGGGTGGGAGGAAGGGGTGACAGTCTTACTGAGATAGAATAAAGTTGATTGGATCTAATAGGAGGGGGTGTGGTTTTGTTGCTATAAATTTAGCCCTATTCAGGGCAGGTGGGAATTGGGGGCAGGGTGGGGCACGTAGCAAGCCCGAGCACAGCAAGGGTAAGTGGAGCGGGGCTTAACCAGACCACAAGGTTCTTACAGCCTGTAACTGTAAGGTAAGTAGAACAGGGATTTAGAGTAAACTAAAAAAAAATCTTTACTGTGCTCTATTAGCATTTTAGTGGGTAGGAACACTTACTATGAGGGCTTGCAGTTAATGTTTTTAGCCTGCTTATCCCAACTTTGATGGTATAATAGAGAATGCTTGCTCTATATCCACCAGGATTCAGTTAGTGTAAACTACAGGAGTTGGGAAATATTACAGAGGTTAAGGGATTAGACTAAGTATAAGGGACACCCATTTAGTGCTGTAGACCCACTTCAGCATTTAATGTTGCACTATAGAGTAATTTTTAAAGTTATTAACCTTAGGAAGTTTTTTATGCCTGGGGCAGTTTAAGCAGACATTTGGTTTGGTAGGCAGCAGGGTGGCGTCCTTCTAGTATAACAAGTATATCTTTATGAATAATATATAAATTCCTTACAAACTCCTGCTAATGAACTCACATCTTCCATGCCAAATATTTTCATAAATGTATTCAAAAATCTACCCTCCTTTGTTATACTTTCCCTCCTGGGCCCCAAAAACACATCTTCACTGCTGCAAATCAAATTCAAGTCCTCACGTATAAGTAATATTCCTTGCTGAAAGCTGATCATTTCTCATAGAGCTTCCTTAAGCTCTATCACAGCAGTTTTTGGTGGAATATAAATACATGCCACTGTAATCCATCCCCCTTGCCAGTAGCCCCTTAGCACTACAAATCTGCCATTACTGCCCTTCTTCTATCCCCTTCCAGAGGAGCTGCTCTTTCAGTTAATAGAAGTACTCCTGTTTTCCTTTAGTCCGCATATTTTGCTTAATAACCATCCTGAAAACCTTTGCTTTACCAAATTCACATGCTCAGTTCTTTCCACGTGTGTCTCCTGTAACATAACTATTTGCACTCTATTTTTTTGATACACATCATTATTCCTTTTTTATATTTATCTGTTAGACCATTCACATTTAAAGACAGTACTGAAAGCATCATTGCATTCACTACTTATTAGTCATGTGATGATGTGATGCATTGCTATCTGTGCCAGGGAGAGTAGGGCAGTGCATGTGGAAATATGCCACCATAGCCAGCTGGAGTTTTGTAAAGAATTTTATGTAATTTCACTATTACACTGATTTGCCCAGTTGCTTGTGTTAAAAATGTAGTTGTGGAGTTGCTTGTGTTGAAAATGCTTTGATAGTGAGTCCTGCTGGACAGAGAACACATGTTCTTGTATGTCAGATAGTATTATTAGGATTCTAGAAGGGAAGAATGGTAATTTTTGAAATTGTTCTACAGCTTTCAGATGCTGCAACAGATGTGATGTCATTTGAAAACCAGCAATGAAGGACAGAACTCTTGCAGCAGTCTGTTTTCTTTTCATTTTTTGGAACTTGACAAGTAAAGATCTTTGACAGTTATTGCAGTTAGGTAAAATATCATCACCTTGCCTTTTGGAAGAAAGCATCTCAGCGCTTCATTTTGCCTTGCTGAATTATTTTAGTTAAATAGGGAACATTTCTTTAGACAGTCAGGAAAATACAGTGAGATTAGTTAAGTATTGTTTTCCTGTTTCTATGTGAATCTATCCATTGTGTTATTTCTTATAGCACTTGTGATTGAAACTCTGGTATTTCCTGTAACTAGATATTCAGTATTTGATGTTTTCTATTTTGTTAGTTATTATTAAATATTTCTATGCCTTTCATTGTGGCTGGTCATTTAGATAATATTTTCACATCTTGAGAGTTTTTATGCTTATTTTAGTGACACTGTGGCCACTCTGCAAAGCTTTGCTGCTTTGATCACACTATACCATTTTTATTACAATTACTTTTACACAGTAATTGGATACCCTTGCAAGAGCTTTAGAGTACCTGACTAATGTCAGCATGATTACCTTATAGTCTGGGCAGAGGGGCACAGCTAGTAAATCTGTGTCAGCCTTTCCAAAGACTGTGTGTGCATGAAAATCAAATAAGTGTGGGTGTGTCAGCTACTTACAACTGGGATACAGTGCTCCAAAGTGGTCAGTGTGGAGTCTTCTTTGGGGTCTGGAAACAAACACAGAATCCATTCCCAGGTCTGGAGCATGTTCTGTATGCTATTACAGGAATTCTGCTTGGTGCAAACAGCTGCATTTGAAAATACTGAGTAAATCCATTCCTTTTGTTAGTGGCCACCTCTCACTGGTGTCAATGGTGAGGATTCAGGCTCCTTCATTACTCACCCAGGGTTGAGAGGCCGTCACAACTCCCACCTGTTATGTATAACTGTGAAGATATGTGAAGGCTGCCAACCTAGCTAGATAGAATTTTATAGATAATTCTGTCATTTGTAAATATTAATATAAGCCACAGGCTTGTTCTCTTAAATGGAAGAAAATGGTGTTAAATGTTGAACTTCAAAAATGTAACCACAGTGCACTCTGCTGGAGGAAAGCAGATAAGTCAAGCATTGTATAATTGTTTGATCTCAAAACTCTGAGCCGAGATGTCTGGATGAAGGAATTCTTGCTATTGTTTTGAGACCAGAGTTAATTGCTAGACTTTGTATGTATAATGTATTTTATTGCTGTAGCGTTCTGACCAGGTGCAAGATTAAAAGGGCTGCTAAACTCTGAGTTTCTGTTAGCCTGGGAACCAGAGAAAAAATGATGTAATCTGAAATGTGTCAGTAGTACTGTGCTGTCAATTTAAGGACAGAGAGACTCAGACATTTTGCATTTGTCTTGAGAACATCCAACTTACCAGCGCTCTGCTTGTGCTCTGTACGCAAGTTTATTTTAGAACTGTTTTTGCTCTTAGATATAGATAGGAAATAGGAAGTCTAGTCTAGCTGTTTTCTGTATTGATGTCAGAACTATTCTACTGCATTTTAAGCATTTTCCTGTGATCTCTGAAGTCTTGACTAGCACTGTGTATTAAGAAGTACTGTCTTGTGGTTTTTATTATTTATTATTAAATATTTGAAACCTTTCAACGGTAGCTGTTTTGTGTAGAGATAATGTAACCGCTAGAGTACATTGCATGTATATAGTGATACTGTACAAAGCCACTCCAATAGTCTTGCTGTTCAGTCACACTTACCATTTGGATAATAATATTGCACAGTAATAATTGAACACCCCTTGGTAAAGGCCTTATTAGTAGCTGATATTAGTGGTTGGTGGCGGTGATTACTACCTTATAGCCTGGCAAGAAGGGACATAGCTGGAGAAACTGTGCCAGTCTTCCCCAGGAGTGTCTATGTGTTTGTATATATCTCATAACTCAAAGTGTGTGTGTGTGTGTGTGTGTGTGTGTGTGTGTGTGTGTGTGTGTGTGTGTGTGTGTGTGTGTGTGTGTGTGTGTCAGCTACTTGGGCAAGGACATGAAGCACTGGTTGGACAGAGAGGGTGCTGGAGGTTTTAGCTTGACCACTAGCGTATGATCTGGACCCTATAGCTGTGCCAGTGGTGAGTCTTATTGGAAATCTGGAGAGAAAGTAAGAAATCGGCCCCAGACTGACTGTGATCTCTGTATGCTCTTAAGGGAAATTGTACTTTACTGTGTGTGTATTTGTTATCCTTCCCAATGTGGATGCCCCTCACTGGTGTTAGTGGTGAGGATTGAGGCTCCTTGACTGCTGGGCCAGTGCACAGGCGTCACAATAACTTTTTGTTAAATTTTAGCAGTTTACAAGTTTCAATTTTAGAACAAATTAATTCAAGATTTCTTAGTGATGATAGGACTAAACATTTACTTAGGAAAAAGGAATACATTTTTATATTGAAATATACCACATTACAACCGATAGGGCTGAATAAAGAATGTAATTGAAAAAGTTTTATTTGAATGTAAGGGTTTTTAAATATTCAAGCATTTTTCATTTCATTTATTGAATGTATAAATGTATAAGTGTTTAATTAATTAATTGATTAAGACATTGAACTTTTTATATAAAAGGAGATGTTCTTTCAGGTGTTATTTACTCTGTAAAGGCTGTTTCAGCCGAGGCGCTAAGAGATTAACTTGCTGCTATTTGCTGTTATTTTATACAAGAGAGATTGTTTTTGCTGCTATTTGCCTTTATTTAGCACATTTGCTATCGAATAAAAGAACTTTTGTTGAAATTTTGAAGGAGGTAATAGTTCCTGGTCTCGGTGGTATTTTCTTGTTTGGTTCAAAATGGTTTAATAACTTTTTGTTAAATGTCTAGTTCCAGCTTTTGTGTTACATGCACACTCTGGTGGGCAGATGGAAGTGTTATATACTGTACACTGTTACTTTCTCACCGGAATAAATACAAATACAGTCTCAAGATATCACATAAAAATGGAGACTTGAGAATTACATATAAATGGTCAAATGCTTTCGTCTGCTCAACCATGGACTTCTTCATAATCATTTCACTTACATCTAGCACCTCTTTCTATATAAAAATCATGTAGTCATGTTATTGTTCAATTGATCCTACATTTGAAATTTTTAAAGATTTACCATATAACATGCATTTTACCACAAGTTAAATACAACAGACATCAACATCAACCATCTTAAAAATCCTGTGAAGCACTATGTTATAAAACAAACGAATAAAAAATAATGTAGTAAACTAGGCATTTCAAACCAACCCTTATATATTGTGTATTAATCACATTTAAAAAGCAAATAGCAAACAATCATGCAGGGTGTATATAACAAACATTTTTAATCATTCTGTAAGTTCCCTTCTCAAGCACCAGTTTGAAAGTGGGGATCCAAATAAACCGTATTATGTTTTGTTTAAACCGTATTATGTTTTGCTTGGTTATTTCTGTTCATGTATACTTCGGCTGATAATGGTTTCAGTACTGATGTCAATGAGGTCTGGTCATTTAAGCAATAATTGTTATGGCATTCATCCTGATCTGCCAAATGAGCTCCCTGTTTCTCTACCTGTGTTTCCTAACTGACCTCTCTGATGCTCTTCGGTATTGTTTCTAAAATAACAAACTTACACTTTGTAAATGTGGGTCACATCTCGCTGTGTCCATAAAGGGCACTGCTTGTGTTGCTTTTGGCAGTTTTGTGTAAATGTTCATAAATAAGCTCACAAAACTGCCTTTCTGTCTTTCAATTGCAGAAATACTGACAGCTTGAGGAAAATTGCTATATACACTATTCCTCTGGTGTTACAATTCCCATCGCCAAAATGTACTACTCTAGCTGGTTACCTATACTGATTTTCTGTTCTTCTGAAATATATCTACATTGGTTGCATGCACTATAGTGTTTGGTGCCCTTGTTTCTATACATTGTTTTTATCTTGGGGTGTTCCAATCAAAAATGTAACATCTTTCCACTCATATAGACAAATCTTGGAGTTTCACCAATGGTCATAAAGATATCATTATTACCCCTAAATATATTTGCTAGTTTCTAATAAATATATCCTTTTTTACTTATTGTAACTATCCAATTATAACACCACAGACTTGCTGTAAACCCTTTCTTGATTGTGTTTTGTCTTGGTGTCTCGGGGCACTTCCCCCGTGTCATTACCTTGTAGTAGATTTTATGTAGTGCCACACCCATTCAGTAATTCCACACTAATTTTGTATAATACAGCTCTTGCATATCCACTTTCTCCGAAAGTATAAATTAATTTATTTAGTTCCATCTGGAACTTAACCCTGTCGGAACTCATTATGGATTCTCTCACTAATTGACCTTTGAAAATGTTCATTTTTGTGTGTCTAGGGTGATGGCTGTTGAACTCCAAATATTTATTAGGAAATATAGGTTTCCTGTACAACCTTGACCCAAAAAAATACATTCTCATTATCTCTGTAGACGGTCACATCCAGAAAGTCAATCTGATTGTCAGTGGGACTCTGTTTAAATCTTACAAAGAGGTTAATATTGTTGATGTAGGTAATAACTTCTTCCCTTTATTGGCCTCTACCCTTCCAAAGGATGAACATATCATCCTGAAACAAAGATGGGCATTCCATTCTCTCACTTAAAATCAGATTTTATAACATACTTCTTTTCCCATTGGTATATACCAGGTTGGCATATATGGGGGCACAATTCCAAACATTTCAAATGTGGTAGCCATTGAACAATCACATGACTGCCTGATTTTTAAATAAAAATGGGTTTTATATGTAAGTAAAATGGTTCTGGAGAGGTCCATGGTTTAATGAATGATAGCGCTTGACCTTTTTATAATTGCCATTTTTTTCCTGTTTGGAATTTATAAATTATCTGTTTTTATGTGATATCTGCAGTCTGCATTTTATTCCCTTTGATGAACTAACAGTCTACAGTGCATGGTAATTAGAGGGTTGTTGGTGACTGCTCACTATGTGAGCTTTTTTTATTTTACAATGTTTTTCTCTGCCTGCACAGCTCACATGCTGGTTACAGTTCTCCTATAACTTATATAGTGGTTTCTTATCATACCCATTTCAGTATATGTCACATCTTACAGATGTTTTGGTTGTATTGAAAGCCTTCAAACAAAAAAAAACAACCCCCAATGCCCCCTAAAACCTATTAATTCAATAGTAACACCCAAAACTATGTACAATTTCAACTATTGAAGTTTTCAGCTTGTAATAGGAGCAAATGGGCCAAACTGATGGCTACACTCACAGACCTCAGTTAACCTAAAATAAAGGTTGTACATGCTAAGAAGCATGGTGCAGCCTGTGCGTCTACTAGCTGGTAACTGGTTTTGATTTATCTGTATAGCTCTCCCAGCAGTGAAAACCCCATAATGCTTTCAGAGAACATTGTCTACTAGTCAGTTTCTCTTTTTCCCCAACCAATCACTCTCCACCAGACTGTAACCAAGTTCTCCTTATCAGATTGTCTCAATGGAGACATGAGAACCAGACAGCCAATTTCACATTATCAGATTGTCTGCATGGAGCAATGACAACCACATGGTCAATTTCTCTTTATCATACTGTTTCCATGGAGGCATGATGGCCAGATACAGACTTGTTGCTAAGCATACATTCATTTACTAGAAAAAAAGTGTCATAATATTCCGTATTCATTTTCATTTGCTTGCTTTCTCTTAACCTTTGTTACTAAACCAATGTAAGGTCCTTAATCCAGTCATTCCCCCAAGCAGGAATGAGAAAAAACACATTAATTGTTCTTTTGTCATACTCTTTTAACCAGGCTTTGTCTTTCTTTGTAACATTTCAGTGCCTACATTTTTAAAAGTGAACATCAGCAAATGGAGAAGGCAGGAAGAATGGAAAAACAAATGAACAGCAGCACCTACTTACAATCCCCATTACAGTTACAAATTCCTGCAAAAAACTTTCCTTTACATCATGCAAAGAAAACCATACACCACAAGCATAATACTATTAAGAAAATGAGCTGTTTTCTTTACTTACAGTTCACTTTCTCCCCTCGCTTCCCCTCCCCAAAGCATTCTCCAAACCTTACTGACATGAAGTAGGGCACATCCTCCACAAGTCCAATACATTCAGAAAAAGTCCAATATGTCCAGATGGCCTTGCTCTGTTATATTTCACAAATATAATTATAGCAGTGCAATATTGCATTAACTTATTGGCTTTATTACTGTTCATCTCCATATCCCAAATCCTGTCTCTGCTTCATTTCCAATGTACTGTCAGTTCTTCTGTTCAGCTCTTGTGCTCTGGCCTTCTGTCCAACATTTTCCATTGAAACAGTGGAAATAGTTGCACAGATACAGTCTCTCTGTGGTATTTATTACCAGAACAAGAAGCAGAATTACCTTCTGTTTCACAGCTACTTATTGTTGGACAAGCTTTTGGTATTTCATCCTTATCATGTACTCCATCTAGAAAAGATTTTGTCCCTCAAGGTAGAATAGCTTGAAGATAGCTTGGTAGAGCACATTAAATCTCGCACCTGCATCTCGACATTCCCCGAATAGTGGACTGAGTTTACTCATCTTCTGCCTGGTGTACAATGATCAATCATTATCGACAAACACTAGTATTTCGAACTTCTGGCACAGGTTTGTCAGAATAAGCACCTTATGCTGGTAGGATTGCATCTCTGCTATTAAAGGTCTAGGTTGCTTTCTCTTAGCCAGGTTTGGAACATACACATGATGTGCCCTTCCATCTAACAACTCTTGCTGTGGAATACCAGTAAAGTTGTTTATTTGTGCTTTTATAAAATGAATGCAGTATGTTCCTTCCAGCTTCTCTGTTACAGTTGAAAATCTCTGGTTTTCTCTACATGCTCTGTCCTGCACTTCTATTATTTTTGAAAATCTCCTCCTAAGCTGTCTCATATTCAGCCAGTGCTATCTTCATTTAAAACTCTGCATTTTTGTGGCTTTGTCACCGCATCTGCATATCTGTTTACAGCTTCTTCCATTTTTAATGCCTTTTATTGTTTGTGTTGATATACTCTATCAGTCCTTTGTTTATTTTACATGTCTGTGTGCAGTTCTATTATATGTGCCTGTAGGTTGGTGGAAGTCATGTCTGGAAGTTTCATTGCTTTTTTGTGGAAGAGCTGCAGAACTTTACACAGTCACTGTATCTTCTTCATTCTTTGTAGCTGAATCTTTTCCAGATGCTCTGTATTTCTTTTTTCCTGGCATCCAGGCAGTACACTTATTCACCAGTTACTGATATTTACCCAAAAAATTAAAAGTCTACTGGCCTTCTCTGTTGAGTTTCTGTTTTCATACTAGGAGACCTGGAGTTAAGTTGCTACTCAATGTGCAGCCATCTTGGAAGTCCAACTTCAATGCTTTCTGTACAAATTTAGGGAACAAAGGAAGTTTGGGATAAGTTTAAAGCAGACTGGATGGCCAAATGTAGAATACAGCACATATATCACGGACTCCTCGAGGGGTCATGGCAAAATACCTGTTGTCCTTGTTGCTGTGAGGAGAAAATAGAGGTCACAGCAAGGATGGCCCGAATGACAGAAAAGTTTCTACACCACTGACTGAGAGACTACTCGAGGTATTAAAATGGATCTGTAGAGTTTCTCCCCTGGCATGTTGGATTGCCCTGAATGTGCATTGCAGGTAGAAAGAATTTGGTGGACATCGCCTATTGCCACACTCTCATACCTTCTCAGCAGAGGGGGTAAGAGCGGGCTCCCCCTTGCTTGTTGATGTATCAGACTACAGACCTGTTGATGATTTGAATCACAACAGTCCCTAGAGAAAGAGCATCTTGAAATGCCTGCAGAGCTACAATGACTGCTCTCATCTCCAGGTTACTGATATGCGAATTGGTCTCTTGGGGGGATCACGTGCCTTTGACCATTTTTCCCAAGTGATGCTCGCCAATTGGGAGGTTTCTCTATTCGATGTGGCCTTCAGAAGTGGTAAAACAAAGGATGCACCTAGGTAAATGTCTTCTGACTGGATCCACCACTGAATGTGGTGTTTGCATATTGCTGAATGCTTGATTGACAGAGATAGTGATCATCAAAGAATAGACTATTGAGCAGCTAGACTCCACTGAAAGATACGTATAAAGTCACACGCTAAAGGAAGTAGAACTTTCACTGCTGCCATACATCCTAAAGCATGAATAATAAAGCTTTTTGAAGTGAAACTTCCTATGGCTGATTTAGCCAGAAGTGAAATTCAAAAGTGAAACAGAAGTACATAATCTGACTCCGACTGTAGGGCTGAGTTTGACTTCCATACCCTACTTCAGCTTTTCAAACACACACATAGGTTCATAGGTTCATAGGTAGGTACTAGACTATTGGCCCTAGGGCCTATATAAGCCTAGCCAAATGGTACCCTGGCTTTTGCCACCCAAGAAAATTATTTTCCTGTGCCCCTGTCAAGCAGAGCCACAGAAGTGATGCCCGGGGTGAATTTCCTATCTCCCATCCAATCATCAAGATTTTTCTTGAAGAGTGCTAATGAGGAGCTTTGTTTGATATAGATAGGTAGTTTGTTCCAGAGTATGGGAAGTCTCTGAGACAGGAATCTATCCCTCCAGCATGTTCTATTTATTGTGGTGACAAGGTTTAGGTCCCTAGAGCTTGTAGCTTGGAGGGATTGGGATTTCAAGTGGAGCATGTCCAACAGCTCTGGGTTTGACATAGCTTTGTATGTTAGGTAGAGATCGCCTCTGAGTAGGCGATATGGGATGGAGTAGAGCTGGAGTTTTTTGAGATGGTCTGCTTAGGGCATCTGTTTGAGGCTGGTAATCCTCTTTGTGAGGTATTTCTGCAGCCTTTCCAGTTGTAAATGTCTTATGAGGTACATACCAAAGGGGGCGTTGTATTCTATAATGGGTCTAATGAGTAATGAGTAGAGGGGAACAATTACCTATTTTTTCCTGGATGAGAAACCTTTTGTGATGAGGTGTGCCACGTAGAAGGATTTCCTGACTACTGTGGCGGTGTGATTATCAAAGGAGAGACTACTGTCCTCCTGTGTCCCAAGGTCTCTTATTACACATTCAGTGTTAAGTAGACTACCACCTATGTGGTAGTTCATGGGTATAGAATTTTTACCAAAAGGGATGACAATGCACTTTTTGGCTTTGAGCTTGAGGCCATGGCTTTGACACCAGGCATCTGTCTGAGTGAGGCCCTTTTGTAGGATGTCCACATCGTTAGAAGTTTTGATTATGGCTCCTAGTTTGCAGTCATCTGTGAACTTTGTTAGCCAAAGATCTTCTGTATTAGCCTGTACTTCAAGAAGTAGATACCAAACAGGTGAGGACCCAGGACTGAACCCTGTGGTACTCCACTTGTCACTGGTCTGAAGATGGATTTAGAGTCTGCTACTTTCACAGTGTGGGTTCTGTCAGTGAGCCAGTTGGCAACCCATCTTGTGACATAGGGATTTATACCTAGTTTAGTGAGTTTATCTATAATTCCAGAGTGGGGGATGGTGTTGAAAGCCTTGGTGAGATCTAGATAGGCTGTGTGAACCACCTTACCCTCATCTACGGCTTTGGTGACCGCTTCAAAGAAGTCTATCAGGTTTAGGAGACATGATCTGCCTTTTACAAACCCAAATTGGGTAGGGTCCAGAGTTTAGAGATTACCAATGTAATTGTTTATAAGTTGCATGATGATACGTTCCATAGCCTTGCAGATCAGGCTCGTCAGGCTAATGGGGCGGTAGTTCCATGGTGGCTCCTCCTTTGTGGAGTGGGATAACTGTTGCTGTGTGCCACTCAGTGGGCACAAAGCCTGAGGTGAGGCTATGACTGAACATGGTACTTAGGTGGGGTGCCAGTTCGTTCTGCAGTTCATGTAGAACGCAGCCTGGGATGTTGTCAGGTCCCATGAATGCTGTGTTCTTGGCTTTGGAGAGTGTGTTTTTTACCTGTGCAGCCGTGATTACAGGAACTTTGCATTCTTCTGGTCTAGAGATGGGCCCTTTAGAGGGTGAGAGAGGGGTAAAGTTAGCACTGAACCTATCAACCAGGATGTTGGCAATATCAATTGGTTCTGTATATTTAGTGCCATTGTGCTGTAACTCAGAACAGATCTGAGTTTTGCCATTGAGATTCCTGACAGCTATAGAATGCTTTGTGGTTGTGTTTAGAATCAGTGGTGATTTTGTTTTCATAACTAGCTTTGGAGGATTTTATGAGGGATCTCAGCTTCTTACTGAGGCTGACCACAGAGTTCCTGCAATCATGGGATTTTACTCTTTTCTGCAACAGTTTCTTTCTTCTGTTGTAGAGTTTGTTTATGGCAGGGGGACCACCAGATTGGCTTCCTTTTTTTGCAGGATAGCATCTTGGTTCTGTTAGGGATTGCACGATCCATGCACTTGTGTAAGTGCTTATAAAGTGCAATTGTATAGGATTCAGCAGTTGTACCTCTATTGTCCGTCAGCATGGGTGTCGTGAAGTTTGCCACTTCTGTCTTAAGAAACGTGAAGTTGGCTTTGGAGAAATATTTTACGGTGGTTTCCCTAATGGGGATGGGGGTGGGATGTGGATGTCTAGGGTGATTAGCTTGTGGTCGGATCTGACCAATGAGGAATTGAACTCTGGTGTGGAAGACCGATTGCCCATGTTGGTAATGACTAGGTCTAGGATATTGCTGCCTCTGGTGGGGGTGTGGATAAGTTGATCCAAGGCACTGGAATTTATGAATTCCAGAAAACGTTGAGCACAAGAGTTGGTACATGAGTAGTTTTCCCAGTTAATGGTGGGTAGTTGAAATCACCCATTATTAGGGTGTTAGGTTGTACCCTAATATTTTCCAGTATATCAAGAAATGAGGAGTGGGAATCCTGGGGCATGGTGGGAGATCTGTAGCAAGCTACAGTTTGATTGCGATCTTGCCCAGAGTTAGTTGCACCGATAATCTCAGATGCACTATGCTGAGCAACTAGCCTGGAGGTGTGGATATCCTTAATGAATATGGACACACCTCCGCCTTTAGTGTTTTGGTCCAGGTTAGGTGGCCGAAAGGTGTGGTATGACTTATAGCCTGGTAATGCAGGGGTGCTCTCTGGAGCCTTGAACCAGGTCTCTGTCACTGCACAGATTTCGATGTTCTCCATTTTAAGGAGTGCCTCGAGTGAGTGCATTTTGAGGTTTAGACTTCTAGCATTAAGTAGCATTACCCTCAGATTTTGCTTGCTTGTACCTGTTACGGTAGTGAATTTGTCATTTGAACCTTGCCTAAGAAACACACTTTAGCTTTTCAAACACACAGACACGCACTAATGATTGCACCTCAAATAAAGAAAAATAAGCTAAAAACTATTTTCCCGCAAACCATCGTACACTTGCCCATTATCTGTACAGAACACGATCAATAAATTCAGGCCAGTCCTGTGAATCGCCTCCCCTGACAACTAACAATCGAAAACCATTTCTCACACCACAGAAGTGAATGGGCAGCTACCTGCACTGTAAGGCCAGAGTTTAAAGTACTAAAACAAACCATGCAAAGTATAAAATTAAAAACAAAACAGAACAGCATGCTTCTGATTACTACCAGTAACACACCCACTCTACTGGATTGCAACCTAAATCCTGCTTGAGTATTTCTGTGAAAATACAAACTAACAGCTGAATGAACAGGAAGCTTCAGAGCAAATAGAATACACTTGCTTTGAAACTGGAGCTTGGCTTATTTTGGTGACTGTTTTGCGAGATTAACAAATTCATCACTTATGTGATTTAACTTGTAGTAGGGGGATACACCCTCTTTTGTGTAGATTACTTTTTTTAATCACGGTTACAAGTATTTTCTTCAAATGTGTAATATATATATATATTTTTCTCCATGTGGTCTTGGGGTGGACCAGAGGCATTATTACTAAAGAACAGGACCTTTCTTATGTGTCCCTCATTGCTTGCTTTGCCTATGTTAGGTCCGCTATTCCATTGAAAGGAGGATGTCATCAGTCTCTTTACATGTGCTGGGTGTAGCCATATAAAATGAATGCCTTGCTAGTAGTTCATGGTGTTACAGTACTAACCTGTCTTGTGCATTAGTGAGTGAAAACTGCTCAAGAATCATTGAGATACAATTACTGCTGTAAAGGTTGGCTAATGATGTCATGAAATTACTGCTGTAAAGGTTGACTAATGATGTCATGAAATTACTGCGTAAAGGTTGGCTAATGATGTCATGAAATTACTGCGTAAAGGTTGGCTAATGATGTCATGAAATTACTGCGTAAAGGTTGGCTAATGATGTCATGAAATTACTGCTGTAAAGGTTGGCTAATGATGTCATGAAATTACTGCGTAAAGGTTGGCTAATGATGTCATGAAATTACTGCGTAAAGGTTGGCTAATGATGTCATGAAATTACTGCTGTAAAGGTTGGCTAATGATGTCATGAAATTACTGCGTAAAGGTTGGCTAATGATGTCATGAAATTACTGCGTAAAGGTTGGCTAATGATGTCATGAAATTACTGCTGTAAAGGTTGGCTAATGATGTCATGTTTTGCAAAGCTAACAGCTAAGTTATTAAATGGTTTTATCAACTCTTCTAGGGGTGCTGACTGAGTTAAGGTGACAAATGCTACCCACCCATTTAGAAATCGTCATGAAATTACTGGGCTGTAAGTGTGCAGTGGGAGTCTTATTGGAAATCTGAGAAAATAAAAGACTCCTTGTACTCGGGCTTCGGGGCCCCAATGTGGATGCCCCTCACTGGTGTTAGTGGTGAGGATTGATGCTCCTTGACTGCTGGGCCAGTGCACAGGCGTCACAATAACTTTTTGTTAAATTTTATCAGTTTAAAAGTTTCAGTTTTAGAACAAATTAATTCAAGATTTCTTAGTGAAGATAGGACTAAACATTTACTTAGGAAAAAGGAATACATTTTTATATTGAAATATACCACATTACAACTGATAGGGCTGAATAAAGAATGTCATTGGAAAAGTTTTATTTGAATGTAAGGGTTTTTAAATATTCAAGCAATTTTCATTTCATTTATTGAATGAATAAATGTATAAGTATTTAATTAATTTATATAAAAGGAGATGTTCTTTCAGCTATTTCAGCCGAGGCGCTAAGAGATTAACTTGCTGCTATTTGCTGTTATTTTATACGAGAGAGACTGTTTTTGCTGCTATTTGCTACTTGCCTTTATTTAGCACATTTACTATCGAATAAAAGAACTTTTCCTGAAATTTTGAAGGAGGTGATAGTTCCTGGTCTAGGTGGTATTTTCTTGTTTGGTTCAAAGTGGTTTAATAACTTTTTGTTAAATGTCTAGTTCCAGCTTTTGTGTTACATGCACACTCTGGTGGGCAGATGGAAGTGTTATATACTGTACACTGTTACTTTCTCACCGGAATAAATAAAAATACAGACTCAATATATCACATAAAAATGGAGACTTGAGAATTACATATAAATGGTCAAATGCTTTCGTATGCTCAACCATGGACTTCTTCATAATCATTTCACTTACATCTAGCACCTCTTTCTATATAAAAATCATGTAGTCATGTTATTGTTCAATTGATCCTACATTTGAATTTTTTAAAGATTTACCATATAACATGCATTTTACCACAAGTTAAATACAACAGACATCAACATCAACCATCTTAAAAATCCTGTGAAGCACTATGTTATAAAACAAATGAATAAAAAATAATCTAGTAAACTAGGCATTTCAAACCAACCCTTATATATTGTGTGTTAATCACATTTAAAAAGCAAATAGCACACAATCATGCAGGGTGTATATAACAAACATTTTTAATCATTCTGTAAGTTCCCTTCTCAAGCACCAGTTTGAAAGTGGGGATCCAAATAAACCGTATTATGTTTTGTTTAAACCGTATTATGTTTTGCTTGGTTATTTCTGTTCATGTATACTTCGGCTGATAATGGTTTCAGTACTGATGTCAATGAGGTCTGGTCATTTAAGCAATAATTGTTATGGCATTCATCCTGATCTGCCAAATGAGCTCCCTGTTTCTCTACCTGTGTTTCCTAACTGACCTCTCTGATGCTCTTCGGTATTGTTTCTAAAATAACAAACTTACACTTTGTAAATGTGGGTCACATCTCGCTGTGTCCATAAAGGGCACTGCTTGTGTTGCTTTTGGCAGTTTTGTGTAAATGTTCATAAACAAGCTCACAAAACTGCCTGTCTTTCCATTGCAGAAATACTGACAGCTTGAGAAAATTGCTATATACACTATTCCTCTGGTGTTACAATTCCCATCGCCAAAATGTACTACTCTAGCTGGTTACCTATACTGATTTTCTGTTCTTCTGAAATATATCTACATTGGTTGCATGCACTATAGTGTTTGGTGCCCTTGTTTCTATACATTGTTTTTATCTTGGGGTGTTCCAATCAAAAATGTAACATCTTTCCACTCATATAGACAAATCTTGGAGTTTCACCAATGGTCACGAAGATATCATTATTACCCCTAAATATATTTGCTAGTTTCTAATAAATATATCCTTTTTTACTTGTTGTAACTATTCAATTATAACACCACATACTTGGTGTAAACCCTTTCCTGATTGTGTTTTGTCCTGGTGTATCGTGGCACTTCCCCCGTGTCATTACCTTGTAGTAGATTTTATGTAGTGCCACACCCATTCAGTAATTCCACACTAATTTTGTATAATACAGCTCTTGCATATCCACTTTCTCCGAAAGTATAAATTAATTTATTTAGTTCCATCTGGAACTTAACCCTGTCGGAACTCATTATGGATTCTCTCACTAATTGACCTTTGAAAATGTTCATTTTTGTGTGTCTAGGGTGATGGCTGTTGAACTCCAAATATTTATTAGGAAATATAGGTTTTCTGTACAACCTTGACCCAAAAAACACACTCTCATTATCTCATTATCTCTGTAGACGGTCACATCCAGAAATTCAATCTGATTGTCAGTGGGACTCTGTTTAAATCTTACAAAGAGGTTAATATTGTTGATGTAGGTAATAACTTCTTCCCTTTATTGGCCTCTACCCTTCCAAAGGATGAACATATCATCCTGAAACAAAGATGGGCATTCCATTCTCTCACTTAAAATCAGATTTTATAACATACTTCTTTTCCCATTGGTATATACCAGGTTGGCATATATGGGGGCACAATTCCAAACATTTCAAATGTGGTAGCCATTGAACAATCACATGACTGCCTGATTTTTAAATAAAAATGGGTTTTATATGTAAGTAAAATGGTTCTGGAGAGGTCCATGGTTTAATGAATGATAGCGCTTGACCTTTTTATAATTGCCATTTTTTTCCTGTTTGGAATTTATAAATTATCTATTTTTATGTGATATCTGCAGTCTGCATTTTATTCCCTTTGATGAACTAACAGTCTACAGTGCATGGTAATTAGAGGGTTGTTGGTGACTGCTCACTATGTGAGCTTTTTTTATTTTACAATTTTTTTCTCTGCCTGCACAGCTCACATGCTGGTTACAGTTCTCCTATAACTTATATAGTGGTTCTTATCATACCCATTTCAGTATATGTCACATCTTACAGATGTTTTGGTTGTATTGAAAGCCTTCAAACAAAAAAAAACAACCCCCAATGCCCGCTAAAACCTATTAATTCAACAGTAACACCCAAAACTATGTACAATTTCAACTATTGAAGTTTTCAGCTTGTAATAGGAGCAAATGGGCCAAACTGATGGCTACACTCACAGACCTCAGTTAACCTAAAATAAAGGTTGTCCATGCTAAGAAGCATGGTGCAGCCTGTGCGTCTACTAGCTGGTAACTGGTTTTGATTTATCTGCATAGCTCTCCCAGCAGTGAAAACCCCATAATGCTTTCAGAGAACATTGTCTACTAGTCAGTTTCTCTTTTTCCCAAACCAATCACTCTCCACCAGACTGTAACCAAGTTCTCCTTATCAGATTGTCTCAATGGAGACATGAGAATCAGACAGCCAATTTCACATTATCAGATTGTCTGCATGGAGCAATGACAACCACATGGTCAATTTCACTTTATCATACTGTTTCCATGGAGGCATGATGGCCAGATACAGACTTGTTGCTAAGCATACATTCATTTACTAGAAAAAAAGTGTCATAATATTCCGTATTCATTTTCATTTGCTTGCTTTCTCTTAACCTTTGTTACTAAACCAATGTAAGGTCCTTAATCCAGTCATTCCCCCAAGCAGGAATGAGAAAAAACACATTAATTGTTCTTTTGTCATACTCTTTTAACCAGGCTTTGTCTTTCTTTGTAACATTTCAGTGCCTACATTTTTAAAAGTGAACATCAGCAAATGGAGAAGGCAGGAAGAATGGAAAAACAAATGAACAGCAGCACCTACTTACAATCCCCATTACAGTTACAAATTCCTGCAAAAAACTTTCCTTTACATCATGCAAAGAAAACCATACACCACAAGCATAATACTATTAAGAAAATGAGCTGTTTTCTTTACTTACAGTTCACTTTCTCCCCTCGCTTCCCCTCCCCAAAGCATTCTCCAAACCTTACTGACATGAAGTAGGGCACATCCTCCACAAGTCCAATACATTCAGAAAAAGTCCAATATGTCCAGATGGCCTTGCTCTGTTATATTTCACAAATATAATTATAGCAGTGCAATATTGCATTAACTTATTGGCTTTATTACTGTTCATCTCCATCTCCCAAATCCTGTCTCTGCTTCATTTCCAATGTACTGTCAGTTCTTCTGTTCAGCTCTTGTGCTCTGGCCTTCTGTCCAACATTTTCCATTGAAACAGTGGAAATAGTTGCACAGATACAGTCTCTCTGTGGTATTTATTACCAGAACAAGAAGCAGAATTACCTTCTGTTTCACAGCTACTTATTGTTGGACAAGCTTTTGGTATTTCATCCTTATCATGTACTCCATCTAGAAAAGATTTTGTCCCTCAAGGTAGAATAGCTTGAAGACAGCTTGGTAGAGCACATTAACTCTTGCACCTGCATCTCGACATTCCCCGAATAGTGGACTGAGTTTACTCATCTTCAGCCTGGTGTACAATGATCAATCATTATCGACAAACACTAGTATTTCAACCTTCTGGCACAGGTTTGTCAGAATAAGCACCTTATGCTGGTAGGATTGCATCTCTGCTATTAAAGGTCTAGGTTGCTTTCTCATAGCCAGGTTTGGAACATACACATGATGTGCCCTTCCATCTAACAACTCATGCTGTGGAATACCAGTAAAGTTGTTTATTTGTGCTTTTATAAAATGAATGCAGTATGTTCCTTCCAGCTTCTCTGTTACAGTTGAAAATCTCTAGTTCTCTCTACATGCTCTGTCCTGCACTTTTATTATTTTTGAAAATCTCCTCCTAAGCTGTCTCATATTCAGCCAGTGCTATCTTCATTTAAAACTCTGCATTTTTGTGGCTTTGTCACCGCATCTGCATATCTGTTTACAGCTTCTTCCATTTTTAATGCCTTTTATTGTTTGTGTTGATATACTCTATCAGTCCTTTGTTTATTTTACATGTCTGTGTGCAGTTCTATTATATGTGCCTGTAGGTTGGTGGAAGTCATGTCTGGAAGTTTCATTGCTTTTTTGTGGAAGAGCTGCAGAACTTTACACAGTCACTGTATCTTCTTCATTCTTTGTAGCTGAATCTTTTCCAGATGCTCTGTATTTCTTTTTCCTGGCATCCAGGCAGTACACTTATTCACCAGTTACTGATATTTACCCAAAAAATTAAAAGTCTACTGGCCTTCTCTGTTGAGTTTCTGTTTTCATACTAGGAGACCTGGAGTTAAGTTGCTACTCAATGTGCAGCCATCTTGGAAGTCCAACTTCAATGCTTTCTGTACAAATTTAGGGAACAAAGGAAGTTTGGGATAAGTTTAAAGCAGACTGGATGGCCAAATGTAGAATACAGCACATATATCACGGACTCCTCCGGGGGGGGGGGGGGGTCATGGCAAAATACCTGTTGTCCTTGTTGCTGTGGGGAGAAAATAGAGGTCACAGCAAGGATGGCCCGAATGACAGAAAAGTTTCTACACCACTGACTGAGAGACTACTCGAGGTATTAAAATGGATCTGTAGAGTTTCTCCCCTGGCATGTTGGATTGCCCTGAATGTGCATTGCAGGTAGAAAGAATTTGGTGGACATCGCCTATTGCCACACTCTCATACCTTCTCAGCAGAGGGGGTAAGAGCGGGCTCCCCCTTGCTTGTTGATGTATCAGACTACAGACCTGTTGATGATTTGAATCACAACAGTCCCTAGAGAAAGAGCATCTTGAAATGCCTGCAGAGCTACAATGACTGCTCTCATCTCCAGGTTACTGATATGCGAATTGGTCTCTTGGGGGGATCACGTGCCTTTGACCATTTTTCCCAAGTGATGCTCGCCAATTGGGAGGTTTCTCTATTCGATGTGGCCTTCAGGAGTGGTAAAACAAAGGATGCACCTAGGTAAATGTCTTCTGACTGGATCCACCACTGAATGTGGTGTTTGCATATTGCTGAATGCTTGATTGACAGAGATAGTGATCATCAAAGAATAGACTATTGAGCAGCTAGACTCCACTGAAAGATACGTATAAAGTCACACGCTAAAGGAAGTAGAACTTTCACTGCTGCCATACATCCTAAAGCATGAATAATAAAGCTTTTTGAAGTGAAACTTCCTATGGCTGATTTAGCCAGAAGTGAAATTCAAAAGTGAAACAGAAGTACATAATCTGACTCCGACTGTAGGGCTGAGTTTGACTTCCATACCCTACTTCAGCTTTTCAAACACACACATAGGTTCATAGGTTCATAGGTAGGTACTAGACTATTGGCCCTAGGGCCTATATAAGCCTAGCCAAATGGTACCCTGGCTTTTGCCACCCAAGAAAATTATTTTCCTGTGCCCCTGTCAAGCAGAGCCACAGAAGTGATGCCCGGGGTGAATTTCCTATCTCCCATCCAATCATCAAGATTTTTCTTGAAGAGTGCTAATGAGGAGCTTTGTTTGATATAGATAGGTAGTTTGTTCCAGAGTATGGGAAGTCTCTGAGACAGGAATCTATCCCTCCAGCATGTTCTATTTATTGTGGTGACAAGGTTTAGGTCCCTAGAGCTTGTAGCTCGGAGGGATTGGGATTTCAAGTGGAGCATGTCCAACAGCTCTGGGTTTGACATAGCTTTGTATGTTAGGTAGAGATCGCCTCTGAGTAGGCGATATGGGATGGAGTAGAGCTGGAGTTTTTTGAGATGGTCTGCTTAGGGCATCTGTTTGAGGCTGGTAATCCTCTTTGTGAGGTATTTCTGCAGCCTTTCCAGTTGTAAATGTCTTATGAGGTACATACCAAAGGGGGCGTTGTATTCTATAATGGGTCTAATGAGTAATGAGTAGAGGGGAACAATTACCTATTTTTTCCTGGATGAGAAACCTTTTGTGATGAGGTGTGCCATGTAGAAGGATTTCCTGACTACTGTGGCGGTGTGATTATCAAAGGAGAGACTACTGTCCTCCTGTGTCCCAAGGTCTCTTATTACACATTCAGTGTTAAGTAGACTACCACCTATGTGGTAGTTCATGGGTATAGAATTTTTACCAAAAGGGATGACAATGCACTTTTTGGCATTGAGCTTGAGGCCATGGCTTTGACACCAGGCATCTGTCTGAGTGAGGCCCTTTTGTAGGATGTCCACATCGTTAGAAGTTTTGATTATGGCTCCTAGTTTGCAGTCATCTGTGAACTTTGTTAGCCAAAGATCTTCTGTATTAGCCTGTACTTCAAGAAGTAGATACCAAACAGGTGAGGACCCAGGACTGAACCCTGTGGTACTCCACTTGTCACTGGTCTGAAGATGGATTTAGAGTCTGCTACTTTCACAGTGTGGGTTCTGTCAGTGAGCCAGTTGGCAACCCATCTTGTGACATAGGGATTTATACCTAGTTTAGTGAGTTTATCTATAATTCCAGAGTGGGGGATGGTGTTGAAAGCCTTGCTGAGATCTAGATAGGCTGTGTGAACCACCTTACCCTCATCTATGGCTTTGGTGACCGCTTCAAAGAAGTCTATCAGGTTTAGGAGACATGATCTGCCTTTTATAAACCCAAATTGGGTAGGGTCCAGAGTTTAGAGATTACCAATGTAATTGTTTATAAGTTGCATGATGATACGTTCCATAGCCTTGCAGATCAGGCTCGTCAGGCTAATGGGGCAGTAGTTCCATGGTGGCTCCCCCTTTGTGGAGTGGGATAACTGTTGCTGTGTGCCACTCAGTGGGCACAAAGCCTGAGGTGAGGCTATGACTGAACATGGTACTTAGGTGGGGTGCCAGTTCGTTCTGTAGTTCATGTAGAACGCAGCCTGGGATGTTGTCAGGTCCCATGAATGCTATGTTCTTGGCTTTGGAGAGTGTGTTTTTTACCTGTGCAGCCGTGATTACAGGAACTTTGCATTCTTCTGGTCTAGAGATGGGCCCTTTAGAGGGTGAGAGAGGGGTAAAGTTAGCACTGAACCTATCAACCAGGATGTTGGCAATATCAATTGGTTCTGTATATTTAGTGCCATTGTGCTGTAACTCAGAACAGATCTGAGTTTTGCCATTGAGATTCCTGACATAGCTATAGAATGCTTTGTGGTTGTGTTTAGAATCAGTGGTGATTTTGTTTTCATAACTAGCTTTGGAGGATTTTATGAGGGATCTCAGCTTCTTACTGAGGCTGACCACAGAGTTCCTGCAATCATGGGATTTTACTCTTTTCTGCAACAGTTTCTTTCTTCTGTTGTAGAGTTTGTTTATGGCACGGGACCACCAGATTGGCTTCCTTTTTTGCAGGATAGCATCTTGGTTCTGTTAGGGATTGCACGATCCATGCACTTGTGTAAGTGCTTATAAAGTGCAATTGTATAGGATTCAGCAGTTGTACCTCTATTGTCCGTCAGCATGGGTGTCATGAAGTTTGCCACTTCTGTCTTAAGAAGCGTGAAGTTGGCTTTGGAGAAATATTTTACGGTGGTTTCCCTAATGGGGATGGGGGTGGGATGTGGATGTCTAGGGTGATTAGCTTGCGGTCGGATCTGACCAATGAGGAATTGAACTCTGGTGTGGAAGACCGATTGCCCATGTTGGTAATGACTAGGTCTAGGATATTGCTGCCTCTGGTGGGGGTGTGGATAAGTTGATCCAAGGCACTGGAATTTATGAATTCCAGAAAACGTTGAGCACAAGAGTTGGTACATGAGTAGTTTTCCCAGTTAATGGTGGGTAGTTGAAATCACCCATTATTAGGGTGTTAGGTTGTACCCTAATATTTTCCAGTATATCAAGAAATGAGGAGTGGGAATCCTGGGGCATGGTGGGAGATCTGTAGCAAGCTACAGTTTGGATTGCGATCTTGCCCAGAGTTAGTTGCACTTCGATAATCTCAGATGCACTATGCTGAGCAACTAGCCTGGAGGTGTGGATATCCTTAATGAATATGGACACACCTCCGCCTTTAGTGTTTTGGTCCAGGTTAGGTGGCCAAAAGGTGTGGTATGACTTATAGCCTGGTAATGCAGGGGTGCTCTCTGGAGCCTTGAACCAGGTCTCTGTCACTGCACAGATTTCGATGTTCTCCATTTTAAGGAGTGCCTCGAGTGAGTGCATTTTGAGGTTTAGACTTCTAGCATTAAGTAGCATTACCCTCAGATTTTGCTTGCTTGTACCTGTTACGGTGGTGAATTTGTCATTTGAACCTTGCCTAAGAAACACACTTTAGCTTTTCAAACACACAGACACGCACTAATGATTGCACCTCAAATAAAGAAAAAAAAGCTAAAAACTATTTTCCCGCAAACCATCGTACACTTGCCCATTACCTGTACGGAACACAATCAACAAATTCAGGCCAGTCCTGTGAATCGCCTCCCCTGACAACTAACAATCGAAAACCATTTCTCACACCACAGAAGTGAATGGGCAGCTACCTACACTGTAAGGCCAGAGTTTAAAGTACTAAAACAAACCATGCAAAGTATAAAATTAAAAACAAAACAGAACAGCATGCTTCTGATTACTACCAGTAACACACCCACCCTACTGGATTGCAACCTAAATCCTGCTTGAGTATTTCTGTGAAAATACAAACTAACAGCTGAATGAACAGGAAGCTTCAGAGCAAATAGAATACACTTGCTTTGAAACTGGAGCTTGGCTTATTTTGGTGACTGTTTTGCGAGATTAACAAATTCATCACTTATGTGATTTAACTTGTAGTAGGGGGATACACCCTCTTTTGTGCAGATTACTTTTTTTAATCACGGTTACAAGTATTTTCTTCAAATGTGTAATATATATATATTTTTCTCCATGTGGTCTTGGGGTGGACCAGAGGCATTATTACTAAAGAACAGGACCTTTCTTATCTGTCCCACATTGCTTGCTTTGCCTATATTAGGTCCGCTATTCCATTGAAAGGAGGATGTCATCAGTCTCTTTACATGTGCTGGGTGTTGCCATATAAAATGAATGGCTTGTTAGTAGTTCATGGTGTTACAGTACTAACCTGTCTTGTGCATTAGTGAGTGAAAACTGCTCAAGAATCATCGAGATAAAATTACTGCTGTAAAGGTTGGCTAATGATGTCATGAAATTACTGCTGTAAAGGTTGGCTAATGATGTCATGAAATTACTGCGTAAAGGTTGGCTAATGATGTCATGAAATTACTGCGTAAAGGTTGGCTAATGATGTCATGAAATTACTGCGTAAAGGTTGGCTAATGATGTCATGAAATTACTGCTGTAAAGGTTGGCTAATGATGTCATGAAATTACTGCGTAAAGGTTGGCTAATGATGTCATGAAATTACTGCGTAAAGGTTGGCTAATGATGTCATGAAATTACTGCTGTAAAGGTTGGCTAATGATGTCATGAAATTACTGCGTAAAGGTTGGCTAATGATGTCATGAAATTACTGCGTAAAGGTTGGCTAATGATGTCATGAAATTACTGCTGTAAAGGTTGGCTAATGATGTCATGAAATTACTGCGTAAAGGTTGGCTAA
This sequence comes from Protopterus annectens, assembly GCF_019279795.1. Classification (NCBI taxonomy): domain Eukaryota; kingdom Metazoa; phylum Chordata; order Ceratodontiformes; family Protopteridae; genus Protopterus; species Protopterus annectens. Next base: position 317,766,243 of record NC_056750.1, on the reverse strand, counting down.
TGATGTCATGAAATTACTGCTGTAAAGGTTGGCTAATGATGTCATGTTTTGCAAAGCTAACAGCTAAGTTATTAAATGGTTTTATCAACTCTTCTAGGGGTGCTGACTGAGTTAAGGTGACAAATGCTACCCATACCTCTCATCCTCAGAAAACTGGACAAAGCCATACCTTATGGGGGGATAAAGGATTAAAAAAATTTAAACTGAGGTTCAGTTAAACGCTCTAAGTAAGCATGTTTTAGACACTGGCCCTGAACATCAATTTAAATTTAAGGTGTTTCAACAGATTCTTAAGCAGATTACAGGTGTGGACATTAACAATGTTTTAGAAAACAAAGAATATAGTTGGATTATAAGATTACAGGCACAGTTACAACCACGGCTGAATAGCGCTTAGTTTTAAGCCTGTACTACTTAAGAGACAACATTGATGCATTGATGGTTAAATTATCTTCATAAATTTCAATAAATGGTGATTTTTAAATATATATATATATATATATATATATATATATATATATATATTTTTTTTTTTTTCATATACAGTAACTGTTTAATATATATTTTTAGATATATTCTGCATTTTAATTGTTTTAATTTTTATGACTGGCTGACTGTGATCATATGACTCTCACATGTCCTTATATAGAATGAATAATTATATTGTATTATATTAGCACTCAGGAAGGGTCTTTACCCAAAAGCTTTGCAATAAATCCTGTTTCTTGGTGTTCTTGAAGTTGATTTTGTTGTTTTATGTTACATTTTTTTCTAACTTCTGGTTTACCACTGCATTAACTTTTGGTATTTATAGACTCAGAAGAACCTGAGATCTGACTGTATCTATGCGATGAGTAGGCAAAGAGGCACCAATACAATCCAGGATCTGTACTGGTGTCAGATTTGATCTGGCATACTTGAGTGTTATCCCCAGTGAGTGACAAATGTGGAGCAAATAGTCCATGGATTGTTGTAGGAGATGCATGGTGTGGTGTTGAGGAGACAGTCATCTAAGTATGAAAACAATCAGAATCCTTTTAGCCTTAGCTGAGCTGCCACCACTTCCATACATTTGCTTTACACCTTGGGGAGCTGTGTTGAGTCCAAAGGACAGGAGTCTGAATTGGTAATGACTGGCTCCCATCTGAGAGTGTAAGTGTCTAAGGCACTGCCTGTCCATTTTGCTTTGATAATGTGCATCCTGAAGACCTATGGAGGGCATCCAATGGTCCTTGCTTACAAATGGCAGAATGGACTGGACCATGACCATTTGGATTTAGTTTGCTTAGAACCAATACTTGTATCATGTCCCCTGACTTTTCGGGCACTAACAAGCAATAATAAGTTATTGTACTCACCATAACAGTCCATCTGTGTTGAACATTTTCATTCTTCCTCAACAGACTGGTTTAGATCCAATCTTTGGATCTAACTTAGCCATTATTATAGTTTGTGGCTAACAAAAAGTTCTTGAGCTTCTCCCTTACCCATAGAGCACCAACCATAACATACCTCAGATCTTATTTGCTAGTTGACATAATGTCAGCAGTATTGCCATAACATCCTGATAAAATAAGCCATTATCTGGAGCTCAACACAAGGAAAATACATTTATGTACAATCTTACCATAACAGCAGATGCCCTTTTCATCACTGTTGTAGTATTTTTTACATGTGGGATTCCCTGCCAAAGGTAGCTGTCAGTCTCTGGCCGGCCAGTATACAAAAACCTACTGTTGTTTTAAGGTATGCCGAATGTCACAGGTATGCTTTTCGCTTCCCATAGGGCACAGTGTTGATGGCCATATGTAGCTTTCTCATAATTGACTGCCCTAGTAGGAGCCCAGTGTAATGAACTCCAGGAGCTAAACTGTATGTCCATGCAGGAGAAGGACTGGGGGATGGAGGGAGCGAGAGAATACTGCAACAGTGAAGGAAAGGACATCTGTTGTTATGGTCAGATTGTACACAACTGTACTATGTCCTTCCATTCACTGTTGCAATATTCCTTCCATGTGGGAGACTGCCAAAGCTCAAGAACAAACCTGGGAGGAGGAAGGAACAGTGCAGCCCTCTACAAAGCCATGAAGAATGGATATAGCAAAACCAGCTCTACCTCTGCACACATCATCCAACTTGTAGTGCTTGGTAAAAGTATGCATAGAAGTTCAGGCATCAGCTTCAAAACTAGAATTAGTATCCAACCCCTTGAGAAAATCATGAGAAGAAGCCACAGCCTTCACAGAAGAAGAAAGGCTCTTACCATGAAAAGTGTAACAAAAATAAAAAGCCTTTGAAATCCAATAAGAAATACCTGGATTGGATACAGCTAATCCTATTGACCTACAATGAAAAAACAAACAAGCAACTGATCAGATTTTCTAATATCCTTACTGTTATTCCAAAAAATCTGAGTTGCTTATGCGCATGTAAAGTATGTAGCATCCTTTCACTGTTGGATTGTGTAGAGGGGAAAAAGTAGAAAAACTAATACACTGATTAAGTGACAACTCATTAACCACTTTATGCATACAAGAAGGCTTAGTATGTAAAGACACCCTGTCATTATGAAATACTAAAAAAGGAGGACAAGCCATAAGGGCATGTACTTCAGACATCTACTTGGCAGAAGAAGAGCCCACAACATAACGGTCTTCCAAGAACAATGCTGCAAAGAAGCTGAAGCAGCAGGCTCTGAAGGATCCAGATTCAACTTCTCCAAAACAAAAGTAAAATCCCAGGGAGGAGGAACAAGCATCCTGGGAGGTCTTCTATGAAGGACACCTTTTAGACATTGTTTAGGCTGAAATCTACAAGCTGAAGGAGGAGATAAAGGCAAACAAACAAAGATAGCTGATAACAGAGCCTTAATTGAGGAATAGGCCAAACCAGCATTTAGCAACTGACACAAATAAAAGAGCAACTAAGGAACATCAACGGTAACTGGGTCCAGGTTGCAAGACAGACACAGAAAAGAAAACCACTTCCATTTGGATAAGAAGGATTTCCTAGTACTGGGCATCCTGCCCTACTGCAGAAGCCACAGCACATCCTCAAAAAATAGGCGTCTATGAAGAATCAGATTACTATCACCAACAGTGTCAATTGAAGAGTGGACAGGTGGGGATGGAGAAGAGATCCTATGGCTTGCGTGAGAAGCTCCACCCTGTGAGGTAACGTGATGACTGTCCCTGGCTAAATGTAGAGGAAGAGGGAACCAATGCTGTTGGGGTCAAAAGGGAGTCCCCAAGATTATGGGAGCATCCTATTCTGTTTTGAACAGGACTTTTCGAATGAGAGGAAGGGGAAGAAATGCATATAGAAACATCCCATTCCTAGCAAAATAGAGAGCATCCCATTTCCACACCAGAGGACCTGGGACTATGGCACAAAACAAAGAAAGCTGTGTGTTCAGAGGAAAGGCAAACAGAACTACTTCTGGAGTACACCACTGGTGGGCAATGTCCAGAAACACATCCCTGTGAAGCATCCATTCCTGGAATTGAGATAAGGTCCTACTCAGTGTCTGCTACAATGTTTGCTCTGAAGGGATATGAACTGCCTGAAGAGTCACTTGATACCTGACAGCAACATCCCAAAATGGAACTGTCATTTGGCAAATAAGATAAGACCTTGTTCCTCCACGTTTGTTTATAGAACAGATCACTGTGGTATTGTCTGTGACAGTCCCTGTATAAACAATAGGATGAAAGGCCTGCAGAGCCAGCATGAGAGCTCATATCTCTTTGACACTGACGTGCTCCTTATGCTGAAGAGGTGATCACCCTCTCTGTACTTCTTGGGAGACAAAAGCAGCTCCCCATCCCATGTCTGAAGCATCTGAAAACAGTTCCTGAGCTGAAAGAAGAGGCTGAAAGCTGAGCCCTGAATTTAAAGACAACTACTGAATCCATCCTTCTTCAGACAAGGAACAAGAGAAACAACAAAGTATGAAGGATCAGCATGTTGAAACCACACTGACTTTAGAAACAACTGATACTTTTTCATGTGGAGTCTGCTCAGAAGGAGTATAGGAATGGTGGTTACCATAAACCCCAGAACTCTCAGAAACTCCCTGACTGCAATGGAGGCCAGAGGAAGAAGAGTTTAGAGGAAGGAAATGAGAGGTAAGGCTTTTGCAGAAGGCAAGGATGCCATTCTGACAGTGACCAATCCTGTCCACTGACACCAGTGAGGGAATGATCACATTGGGGAGAACAGATACAGTATTTACAGATGCAGATCTCTCTGCATCAAGCACATTTTCCCTTAAGAGCACACAGGGAACACAGTCAGCCTGGGGTCTGGATCTCTTTATATCCATATCCCTCCAAGGCCCCAATAAGGCTCCCCACTAGCACAACTACAGGCTCAAGTCCTCAGCCAAGTTACTAAGCCAAGTCCTCCAGCACCCCTTCTGTCAAACTGCTTCATGTCCCTGTCCCGAGCAGCTGACAAACACACACATACACCACGCGTGCGCACATGCACACACACACACACACACACACACACACACACACACACACACACACACACACACACACACACACACACACACACACACACACACACACACACACACACACACACCTGGGAAAGGCTAGCACAGGTTTACCCTCTGTGCCCCCTCTGGCCAGACTATAAGGTAGTTCAAGTCACTGCCACCAGTCACCCTATTTAATCAGTTACTTTAAGGCCCTTACAAAGGATATCCAATTAAAGCTGTGCAATATTAATATCAATAGAAATAGAGGTAGTTTGACCAAGATGGCCTAGGCCTTCAGAGACAGCCCACACAGTGACATTAAATAAGTACATATAAGCACTCTCAAAATTTGAATATTTTCTAAAAGGACCAGCCACAATAAAAGGTTTAAATATATTTAATAATAAATAAAAGACATGAAAATACTAAATATATATGTACAGTAAACACAGAGTTCTCTTCACAAGAAATATTGAAATAATCATTGGATAGTCTTAGGCAGTAAAGAAAAACAGAAATAAACTAATCTTGCTAAATATTCCTGACTGATCTAAAGAATACTGTTTTCTAACAACTTACTCAAGAGCAAGCACGGCAGATAATGGCGGATAATCCTTCTGGCGTCAGGCCCCAATGCAGACTACTCTGTACTCCTAGATTTCCCCTAGTAATATCTAAAATATAATATCCAGGATGACTAAACAGAATGACCACATCTCTGGTCACATGACTCTAGGTTCCCACAGTATTCCTTTTGAAGTTTAGACAGGATTTCTGCACCCTCGTCTGAAATACAGTATTACTCAGATCTGGTGCGGTTTTCAGGATGTCATAAAACAATTACTGCTCCTGCAGGGACAAACAATAGAGACAAACTATTCTAGTAGACATTCTGTCTTTGCCTTCCTTCACAACTGAAAGATAACATTTTATTGACTTTTATAGTTCATTCACATCTTCCTGATATTTCTTAAAAAAAAAGAAACAAGATACATGTTTAACTGCTTCTCTGTCCAGCAGGACCCACTGTTAATGCATTGTCTTAACACAAACCACTTGAAAAATACATTTTAGGCAAAAGCACCTGTACAAGTCAGTTTGATGTTCAAATGACATACAGTTTTAACACATTTTCCACACAAGCAACTTCACAAAGACATTTTTAGTTTCAGATACAGATGACATATATTTTTTTATGCAAATGGCATATAATTCTTAACCAAATTTCAGCTGGCTACACTGGCATATGTTACACATTTATTGCCCTACTGTCCCAAACACAGCTGGCATTACTCCATCTCATCACATTTCTCACAGCCATCATGGGCACTGTCTGAATCCTGCAGCCCAGAAAGACATGATCCTAAGAAGGAGTCAGAGAAGCCCTTTTGAAGTGTACTGTGAACCCCAGGCTCTGAAGAAGAGAAATGGCAAAAAAATCTGAATAACTGCTGGTGGCATTTGCTGCAGGGGCAGAGGGGAAGGCTATTTCAAAACAAACCATTTCTAAATGGATATACCTCCAATATATATTGGAGGGGGCTGATCTTGTCTCCTGAACCTGATTGACTTTTTCGAATCAGTCTCCAGAGCCGTGGATGAGGGTAAGGCAGTCCACACAGCCTATCTGGACCTCCCCAAGGCCTTTGACACCATCCCCCACTCTGGAATCATAGATAAACTTACTAAGCTGGGCATTAATCCCTACATCACTCGATGGGTTGCCAACTGGCTTACTGACAGAACCCACACTGTAAAAGTAGCTGACTCTAAATCCAGCTCCAGACAAGTGGAGTACCTCAGGGTTCAGTCCTGAGACCACTCTTGTTTGGCATCTACTTCTCTGAAGTACAGGCCAACACTAAGGGACTTTGGCTAACAAAGTTCGCAGATGACCGCAAACTGGGAGCCATTATTGAATCCCCAAATGATGTGGATACTCTACAAAAGGGCCTTACAGAAACAGATGCTTGCTGCCACAGCCATGGGCTCAAGCTCAATGCCAAGAAATGTATAGTTATCCCGTTTGGGGAAAAAAACATGTACCTATGAATTACCACATAGGTGGCAGTACACTAAACACCGAAAGTGTGATAAGAGACTTGGGGACACAGGTGGACAGTGGTCTCACCTTCAATAACCACATCGCCACAACAGTCAGGAAATCCTCCTATGTGGCACACCTCATTACTAAGGGCTTTTCATCCAGAAAAAAGGAGGTCATTGTCCCATTGTACTCATCCCTCATTAGACCCATTATAGAATATAACACCCCATTTGGTATGTACCTCTCAAGACATCTGCAACAACTGGAAAGGCCGCAGAAATACCTTACTAAAAGAATCACAGGCCTAAAGCAGATGCCCTATCCTGACCGGCTTAAAAAACTCCAGCTATACTCTGTCGCATATCGTCTACTCAGAGGTGATCTCTGCTTAACATACAAGGCCATGTCAAACCCAGAAGTGTTGGACATGCTGCACTTAAAAAAATCCCAATCCCTCAGAGCCACACGCTCCAGGGATCTAAACCTTGTCATCACAATAAACAAAACTTGCTGGAGGGATAGGTTCCTGACCCAGAGACTCCCCAGACTCTGGAATAGACTGCCCATACATGTCAAGCAGAGCGCCTCTTTGGCCCTCTTCAAAATGAACCCTGATGATTGGATGAGAGAAAGGAAATTCACACCGGGGATCACGTCAGTCACCCTGCTGGACAGGGGACCAGGGAAGTAAATAGTGTGGGAAGAAATAGCCAGGGAATTGTTATGGCTAGGCTTGTATAGGCCCTAGGGCCGATAGCCTAGTACCAACCTATGAACCTATGAACCTATAAAAATTTTCAAAAGTATCTCTGGAGAGGATGCCTGAATCAGATTGTCCAAGTAAGGAAACATTTGCATTCCTTGAAGCTTGCAAAAAGCAATCACAATAGCTAGACATTTGGTGAATACCCTTGGGGCAGTACAAAGGCAAAAGGCAAAGCAGAGAACTGAAAATGCCAGGAAGCAACATAGAAACGCAAAAACTTCTTGAATAGAGGATGGATAAGAATGTGTACGTAAGCAGAACCAGAGACACCATCTCAGCCTTAGGGATCAAAAGAGGAAGCAGAGTCTGAAGAGACACTATATCCAAAAGAATGGCACCTTCCAGAAATTATTTTCATAAGACAGGTCTAGAATTGGCCTTCAAGTATCATCTTTTCTGGTCATTAGAAGCATTCTTGAGTAAAACCCCTTCCCCCTTTGGGACACAGTTACCTTTGAAATAGTACCCCAAGGCAAAAAGTCTCACCCCCCCCCTTTTGGGACACAGTTACCTTTGAAATAGTACCCCAAGGCAAAAAGTCTCAAAGAATCTCCAGGGGAAAAAAGGAAGTTGTTTGTGAGGATGCTGAGGAGTGCCCATAAAAGGGGGATGGGATTTCAATACCATGAATTACCCTTGGCAAATAATGGACAGAACCCAAGAATCCTGATTAATCTGAAGCCAAGATGGAAGACAAAGAGACAGATGACCTGAAAGAGGAATGTGACTGGGAAGGGACTGATACTCATACAGCACCTGGTTTATCTGGAAAGGGCAAAGTACAGTTGTGTACCTACCATAAATGTAGATGTTCGAGTGTATTCACTGTTGCAGTCATTACAATTGGGTTATCCTGCTGGCAGACTACCCACAGTTGGTCTGAGTTCCAAAGTCTAGGTCCAGCGTCGGTTGCTGTCGCCTCCTCCCTGACGTCAGTGCTCCAGGGGTATAAAAGATGCAGCCGATGCCATTTTCTTCAGTTTTTCTTGTCCCAGATGTCAGGTGCCCCTAAAATGGTAGGCTAAATTATACCAATAAGCATGCATGCACAAAAAACAACTTTTCCTTCATCTACAAGACCACACACCAGGTTGTGTAGAAGAGAGAAGTACAGATAAGTCCCAAAAAAAAAAAAAAAATGGTGGGGGGTAACCTGGACTGCAACAGTGAATACACTCGAACATCTACATTTATGGTAGGTACACAACTGTACTATGTTCATCGTGTTTCACTGTTGCAGTCATTACAATTGGGTTGAATCCCAAAGCTAAGGTTGGGAGGCTGGTGCTAAATAGGATTAGGAGAGGCTATCAGGCCCTGCAGAACTGCAGTGGCAAAGCCTGCCCTAGATTTAGAGTAGAGAGGTAAGTGATAGTGCTTTGTAAAAGTATGCACTGAACTCCAAGTTGCAGCCTCTAAGATGTCCTTGGTTGGTACTCCTCTGAGGAAGGCTGCTGAAGTGGCTGCTGCTCTGGTTGAATGTGGCCAAAAGCCCTTAGGCACTGATTTGCCATGCTGTGAATAGCAGAAACAAATGCAGTGGCCTATCCATTTTGAAATAGTCTGCTTTGAGATAGGCTTTCCTTGTGATCCTGCAGCATATGCCACTAGAAGTTGTTGTCTTTCTGAAAGCTTTGGTTCTGTCCAAGTAGAAGCGTAGCTGCCTGTGAATGTCCAAGGAATGCAGAATTCTCTCACCCTTATTCTGTGGGTTTGGATAAAAGGTAGGCAAATGAATTGTTTGGTTAAGGGCCACACTGGACACTACCTTAGGCATAAATGTAGGGTTTGTCCTCAGAGAAACCCTGTCAGGATGGAAAATGATAAAAGGTTCCACAGCCATGAGTGCCTGTAAATCTGAGACTCGTCTAGTGGAGGTTATTGCTAGGAGCAGAGCGGTTTTCCAGGATAAAAATTTTATATCAGCTGCAGAGACTGGCTCAAACGGAGGCAGTGTGAGTTTTTCCAAGACATAGTTGAGGTCCCATGCAGGTATTGGTGCTCTCCTTGGAGGTCTTATGTTTTTGGCCCCTCTGAGGTACTGCCTTAGTAATGGATGAGAAAAAATAGGTGGTTCTGTATTGTAATGAGCTGAAATGGCAGAGGCATGAATTTTAATTGACGAAAAGGAAAGGCGTTTATCAAGCATCTTAGTTGAGTATTGCAAAATCTGAGGAATATTTGGAACACTTGTGTCAATACCTTGTGTCTGATTCCAAGCACAGAATCTCTTCCATTTTTCTGCATAAGATTTTCTGGTGCTAGGCCTCCTGCCCTCCAAAATAACATCCATCACTGCTTTAGAGGGAGGTGTGTCTTGAATGGCTACATTATTTGCCATGCTGCCAGGTTTAAGGTCCTGAGTTGGCTGTGCAGTATCTGACTGTCTTGTTGGGTCAATAAGTGAGGAATGTGAGGTAATGCCCAAGCTGGGCATTGAGACAAGTTCTTTAGGACTGGGTACCAGTGCTGGTGGGGCCAGTCTGGGGCAATCAGTATCATTTTTGGTTTCTCTTGTCTGACCTTGAGGAATTCCTTGGGGAGGAGAGGCAGAGGAGGAAAGGCATATACTGTTAGATTTTTCCAGCTGAAAGATAAAGCATCCACTTTCCATGCTTGCTTGTGATAAGTTCTTGTGCAGAATCTCTGTAGTTGGTAGTTGTGAGGAGAGGCAAATAGGTCTATGTCCGGGAATCCCCAGGTCCTCGTTATCATGCTGAAGATTTGTGGATCCAATTTCCACTCGTGGGGATCCATTAGGTTTCTGCTTAGGTCGTTTGCCAGAGTATTTGTCCTTCCTGGCAGGAATTGTGCTTGCAAATGTACTTGGTAAGTCAATGCTGTGTCCCACAAGTTCATGGCTAGCCTGCAGAGGGGGTAGGAATGTGTGCCTCCCTGCTTGTTTATGTACCACATGACTGTAGTACTGTCCATCTTTATCAGTAGTTGTCCTGGATGAAGTAGATCCATGAAGGCTGTCAGGGCATTCTGAACAGCTAGCATCTCTTTTTGATTGATATGTAGATGCATTTGACTTGTGGACCATGTGCCCTGAATACATCTTCCTGCCATATGGGCCCTCCAGGCATAATCTGATGCATCTGTTGTCAATGTCTGTCTGGCTGTGGGTAAGGTGAATGGCTGTCCCGTGTTTTGGTGACAGGCATTTGCCCACCATCGAAACTCCTGTTGCAGGCAGGGAATGAGGGTAATTATTGTTTCCTGGCTGTGGCAATGTTGAGTCTAAACACTTTTTAGATACCATTGAAGTTTCCTCATATGCAGTCTTGCATATGGAATTAGCAGAATGCAGGATGCCAAGAAACCCAAGGCCTGCAGAATTTTTCTTGCAGATATCTGGGTCTTTGTTGCCACCATTTTGAAATAAGTAGTCAGTTGTCTGTGTTTGTCTGGCGTGAGATAAGCCATCTGGGCAGTTGTATTTAAGCTTGCACCAAGGAATATTATCTCTTGAGCGGGTACGAGTTTTGATTTCTTTTCGTTTACTGTGTACCCTAGACCTGTTAGTAATGTTTTTACAAACGCCAGATGCTGTAGTAGAATGTCCTTGTTCTCTGCTTGAATAAGGCAGTCATCCAAGTAAGGATGTATTTGTATTCCTCTTTGTCTGCAAAATGCAATTGCTGGTGCCAGGCATTTTGTGAAGACCTTGGGCACAGTAGATAAACCAAAGGGCAGTGCAGAGAATTGGTAGTGCATTGAGCCAGCTATAAATCTGAGGTATCTTCTGCATGATTGTCTGATTGGGACATGCAGGTATGCCTCTTTTAGGTCTAAAGTCACAAGCCAAGCCTTCTTGCCCAGCATGGGCAGAAGCTGCTGCAGAATTAACATTTTGAATTTTGGAATATCCAGGAATGTGTTTAGGATAGACAGGTCCAGTATTGGTCTCCAGGCCTTGTCCTTTCTGGGCACCAAGAATAGCCTTGAGTAGAATCCTAGTCCTTGCTCTTGCTGTGGTACTAGCTGAATGGCTGTCATGTCCATGAGGGATGAAACTTGTTTTTGTGCCTCTGCCCATTGATTGCGTGGCAGGTCTGGCATACCGTTTGGCCTTGGTAGGGTGTGAAAGTGGAACCTGTAGCCTTGTGATATGATATTTAAGACCCATTTGTCCTGGGTGATCATGTGCCAATTTTGTGGAAAAAGTGCTAGTTTTCCCCCCAAAGGTGCTGGCAGGAGAAAGTCATTGAGACTGTTTCCTGTATGGTGTGATTTTTCCTCTCCGCTTTTGGAGGTAGAAGCACCCCATTGTGTAGGCCTGTATGAGCCTTGGGGCTGTGATCTGCCTCTGGGGTGTTTGTATCTGCCTCTTTGTGGCCTGTCTGACACTGGAAAGGACCAATTCTTTGTAGGCCAGTTCCTGCTAAATCTGGGAGGCTGTACCTGCAAGAAATCCTTGACTGTTTGCATAGATTTAGCTTTGTCCTCCATTTTCTTCAACACCTCTTCTGCTTTAACACCAAACAAAGTATCATGCTGTAATGGAGCATCTAATAGTTTTCTTTAACATGATCAGGCAGATTCTGTTCTTTTAACCAAGCATGCCCCCTAATGACAGAGCCTGTACCTGCTGCTCTGCAGGAGGCCTCTAGAGAATCAAAACCACATTGCAAAGTATGCTTTCCCACTTGTTCAGCTGCATGCAATAAATCCTGCATTTCTTTGTTTTCTGCACATTCTGAATTTGTCAACATTTGCTGTTTAAGTAGTGACATAAGATATTGCTGATATTTAAGCATATGAAACTGGCAATTTAAAGCTCTTAAAGCCAAGGTAGCAGAAGTATAAATCTTTTTCCCCATCTATCCAGGGCCCTTAAATCCCTATCAGAGGGGATAGGGTTTTTTGCAGTGGAAGCCTTGACCCCTTTGGGACCCTGAGAGATAGTTTCTGGGTCAGCAGCAGGGTTTTTATAAAGAAATTTATGTGAATCGGGAACCCTGTAGTATCTGTCTGGCTTAACAGGAGCTGGTGGTAAAGAGTCAGGAGACAGGCTGGACTCTGAAAATACATCATCTACAATGTCTAAAACAGGAGGGATAGCAAGGGACCTGTGCTGAGGTAATAAAAGGAAGTCTCTGAGCCTTTTCTTGGATTCTGAGTAATCTTGGCTCTCCCAGTGGAAATGCTCCCTCATAGTATGCAGGGTCTCCCCAAAAGAATAATCCTCAGGAGGAGAGGCTGAAGGAATAGATTCTTCAGCATCAGAATCCTCATAGGGAGGAAGAGAATATTCCTGTTCAGTAGAGGAATCTGAGGAAATGGAAACCTGATCTGAAGATTCATATTCTATCTCTTGCCTGGGCCTCTTATCAGGAGGGGGATGGGAACCCCTGATCAAAGTAATTAGGTCTTCGCCATTTTAAGCATCTGTTTTTTAGGCATGGTGGCCTGTCCAGGAGAATGCTGTAATTGTTTCTTTGTCTTTAGAGCTGCTTTAGTATTTGCCTTTGAAGCTGAAGTTGGTTTCACATATAACTGTGTAGGCCTGAAAACACCCTCAGAAGCCAATGCCTGCTCAGCGGCTCCAGACCCATCTGAGGGAATAGTTTCCAAGTGTCCACTACCTTGAGTTTTCAGTGGCCTAGTCTGCTCCACGTGGGAGTCAGAAGCGGCCTGTGGCTCTGAGGTAGCGGGTGTCAGGGGCTGCGAAAGCGCCTCACTGAGAACCGGCGATAGGCCTAGCGGAAGCCTTGTTGTCGGTTTTGGACCTCGGATGCCTGTCCTTTTCTTTTTTCTTTGCGGTTTTTATAAACTCCGGTAGTCAGCTGTTCCGAAGGCATTATATAATTGAATCTTCTGCCAAAGTAATGAAATGCAAAATCGTACTGATGCTTAATAGTGCGTTGGTTAAATCTAGCACAAAACCGACAACTAGCAACATCGTGGTCAGGGCCTAGGCAAGGAATACAGTAAGAATGAAAATCCTTATGAGGTATTTACTTCCCACAAGAAATACAATTATTAACTTTTTCTGACATTGGTCTGGAGCAAGAAAAAAGTTTCCCCAATGGGGTACTTAGCTTTAATGAAGACTTCGGATGTGAAATTCGAATTTGAAAATCTCAGGAGTCGGCCAACCGGCACTTGCAAACTGCTTTTGCTTCGGGCACCGAGCGGCAAGAAAGACTGAAGAAAATGCCGTCGGTTGCGTGTTTTATACCCCTGGCACACTGACGTCAGGGAGGAGGTGACAGCAACCAATGCCGGACTTACACTTTGGAACTCAGGCTGACTGCGGGTAGCCTGCCAGCAGGATAACCCAACTGTAATGACTGCAACAGTGAAACACGATGAACATCTTTTGATTCCCTGAAGCATGAGTGACCATATCAGGCGGAACCTGTTTGCCACCCTTTTTTTTCTTAGAAGGAGTACAAGACAAAAGCTGGCTTACTGGGCTAGTTTCTTTGAAATTTAGGCATAAGAAAAACAAACACATTTCACTTCTTGTAAGGCCTTCCCTTTATCCTGAAGAGACTTAAACAACCCAGCAGCTGCTTCCCCAAACCAAAGTTTATTATCAAGAGGAGTATACATCAACTTAGCATTGATGTCATCAGGTGAAGCCTGAAGCCTACACCAAGAATAACTTCTCATAACATAACTGAAAGCAGCATCAGCAGAAGAAGAAGCATTTTCTGCTGCATTGCTACACTGAGTAGAATGGCGAACCATTTGAGATGAAGCCCCTAACAAAGAGCGCAACTTTAATCTTCATAGTCAGGGAGATTGGAAATAAGCTGACTAACCTTAGAATGAATATCCAAAACTTAATTGGACAAATGAGTCTGTTAATTAATAGCATGAAAGGCCAGAATACCACAAGTGTAAACCTTCTTACCTAGACATCCCAAGGTTTTACTGTCTTTATTAGAAGGCAGTAACTTAGATGAAGAAAGCAAATGAAAAGGCTTGTCAGAGGTTACGGACAACACTGAAGGTTTAGCAGAACATTTCTGCAAGAAATTAAAATCCTCAAGCACCCTATAAAGCCTATCAGTGTTTTTAGGATGAAGGGGCAGAGAATCAGGAGATTTACAGGCATTAGAAAAAAAACATCCAACAAAGCAGTCAAAACAGGAAGAATAGCAAAAGGTTTGGGGCAATCCATCTGCAGCAACTCATAATACTTCCTATGGATGTCAGAATCCTGATCAAAATCACATTTAACAAATCCATCATCTTAGAAATTGTGTCCCTGAAGGAAATTTTTCCAAAAGGAGTATCAGGACTTTTACACTCCTCTTCCCCTCTCCCACTGTCCAAACGAAAAGGAATTTGAGTGGAATAAGCTGAGGTCTTCAGAAGCCGACTCATCTTCAGAAGCAGCCTGTTCTCTAGGCCTTTTAAGGGGACTACAGGATCAAGGAGGAACAGGAACAGAAACCCCCTGAGAAGATTTTACTGCCATTAAAGCATTAAACAACCCCTGAGTAAAGGCTTGCCAATCACTCTGTGGATCCATAGGAGCAGGAGAAACATGCTTAGTTTTCTGTTTCTTCTTTAAAATAATGTCCACCCTTCAAAGGTACACACACACGCACATATATATATATATATATATATCTATATATCTATATATATATATATATATATATATATATATATATATATATATATATATATATAGATATATATATAAATATATATGTATATCTATATATATATATATATATATATAGGTTCATAGGTGTGTACTAGGCTAATGGCCCTGGAGCCTTTACAAGCCTATCCCATAGGATTATCCTGGCATCATTCCACCCTACCTTAGTTCCCAGTGCCTCTGTCAATTAGAGCCACTGGAGTGATCCCTGGGGTGAATTTTCTATTTCCCATCCATTCATCAAGGTTTCTCTTGAAGAGGGCCAGTGTGGTACTCTGTTTGATGTGTGGGAAGTCTATTCCATAGCATGGGCAGTCTCTGGGTTATGAACCTGTCCCTCCAGCTTGTTCTGTTGATTGTGGTAATGAGGTTGAGGTCTCCAGGGTGTGTGGTGCGGAGGGATTGGGATTTTTTTAGATGTAGTATTTCTAACAGAGCTGGGTCAGATATGGCTTTGTAAGTCAAGCAGAGATCGCCTCTAAGTAGGCGATATGAGACAGAGAATAGTTGGTGTTTTCTGAGTCTGTCCACATAGGACATAGGCCTGGGATCCTCTTTATATATTTATATGGGTCTTCAGAAGACCGACAGCTCAAAAGACTGAAACTCAAATGATCGAAAACTCAAAATACAGAACAAATTTTTCATGCAGAGGGCAAGCCCCCCCCTACATCCTTCATGTGGGATGTGGGGGGGGCACAGTCCCTCACACCCCCCTGCTAATTATATATACCAACTCCCAGAATGCACAATAGTATTGAAGGGAAAAATTTCACATTCTATATTTTGAGTTTTCGATCATTTGATTTTCAGTGTTTTGAGCTGTCTTCTGAAGTAGACCCTGCTTATCAAATCCCAGAAGTGTAAAACATTTAGTATAATACCAATACCAACTGAACGCACTCTTCTAAAACAAACAATTTACAGTGGAACTGTACATAATGATATGACTACATATTGTATTTTAACTAACCGCAGAAATCACTGAAATATATGTTGCGCCACATTGATATAGTGTGCAATTTTTTGCCACATCTTTGATGACTATGTACATATCTGCAGAGATTCTGACTACATTCATACTCCTATTGGCTGTATCTTCATGGCACAAGCTACTTATCTACTTTCATTTGCAGAAAATGCTACAGCACATTGCAGCCCAATTCCACGTACACGTCACTTTTACATCTACTTTATATTTTTGGTTTGTTTTCATTAGGCTACTCATAAAACAGAAACAATCTAGTACTGCTTCACTTCCCTACCCTGTACATTACGTCAGGGAAAGTGTACCGTTGCTATGGTCTGTTCTTAGGTTTTCCCTTGACACTAGTCATCACTGTTTCTTTAGGGAAATTCCCTGCAATGCTTCAGTTTTCAGCTTGATTGAACTGCCAGTGTCATTGCACTATATCAGTGAAATGAAATATACACAAATACTGATATTTTAAATAGCAAAGCGCAATATATGCAAAAATGAGGTAAAATACAATATGACAATGGAGCACTACCATCAAGACAAGAAGTAAGCACTAAGTAGTGGTACTGAGTCTCTGCCCTGTAACACTGATAGTATGGATGGTCAACAAAAGCACACTGTTCAAAGCCATGAAATGTAATGTCAAATTAGGACAGTGCCACATATGGAAATACACTTGTTTTAGTGCAGCACACTACTTCATTGCTCTTTTTTGCTACATTTGTTGCAAAAGAACCTCTTTGTGGTTTTCACACACCAGGCAACATTTGTAACACCAGCACATGTGAGATGTAGCCATGTTTTACATTCATGGCATTCAATCATGCTCTCATCCAGTTTATATATGTTGCAGAAGCAATGCAGTCTGAACCGTACTTTCTTAGACTTTTTTTTTTTTTTTACCAGTGTGTGTGGAAACAACTTCTTCTCTCTTTCATCAATGCATTGAATTAAATGTTGTCTCATTTTGATTGGCAGCATTGGCCACTGCAGAAAGACCACAGTCACTGTATCTTATCTGTTTTTGACAACACAAAAAATGAATGTCAAACACTTGATCTGCACCAGCAAATAATGGAGCATCCATTCTAATGAGCTGCTCCTTCAGTGTGTCTGAGACACCAGAGAACTGTAAAGAGTCACAGACTGTTGCACATGCACCACTCCTGCTTGACACAACCCAATGTGCCCCAACACGATGAATCTGGATAATTGTTGCACAGTAAATTCCACTCACAGACTTATGAGCAAAAAGCACAGTGTCTACAAAACCACCATAACATGGATGCTTTTCTGCATGTAAATACTGACATATTACTGACATGCATTAATAATGTTATCATTGAGCCATTCACCAGTGAAAATGTCATTTCTGTCTCTGTATGTCAGTTTGATTCCATGAATTACTGTCCAGGTATCAGCTTCATCCTCCACTGTGTCTGATTGTTCTTCCTGTGCTGTCAACCTGCTACCTGGAAGTAATGACCATCTCTCTGCATCCTCTGTGACTCCATGTAACACTTCTTCTGGTGGTGTCATTGGATAACATCACTAACTGACCAGATGTTGCCATCATCTTTGATTGTGTATTTGTGTTCTTTGGTAGTTTTGGATGTCATTTCACTACTTTCTCAGACATTAGCCTTCGGCAGGTCTACTTTTTCCCAACTCTCTGTGCTACCACGTTTTCTCTTTCCATATTTTCATTGTGGAAGGGGGTGCATTTGTCCATGTGACTGCTGTGTACCAGGTGATTCAATCAGTGGTAAACCATGATCAGCTGGTATTTCTCCTAATACATAGTCTGATATTTGTTTTAGCATATCAGAAAAGGGTGTTAGACAGCTTTTATTTGTCACCAAGTAAACAGAATCTGTTATTTTCTTTAGGTACTGTGTGCACTGCCTGATTAACATGGTTCTCATTTGTCACCAAATAAACAGAATCAGATATTTTCTTTAGGTACTGTGTGCACTGCCCGATTAACATGGTTCTCATTTGTCACCAAGTAAACAATCTGTTATTTTCTTTAAGTACTGTGTCCACTGCCTGATTAACATGGTTCTCATTTGTCACCAAATAAACACTCTGTTATTTTCTTTAGGGATTGTGTCCACTGCCCGATTAACATTTTTTCTCATTTGTCACCAAATAAACAATCTGTTATTTTCTTTAGGTACTGTGTGCACTGCCTGATTAACATGGTTCTCATTTGTCACCACATAAACACTCTGTTATTTTCTTTAGGTACTGTGTGCACTGCCCGATTAACATGGTTCTCATTTGTCACCAAGTAAACAATCTGTTATTTTCTTTAAGTACTGTGTGCACTGCCCGATTAACATGGTTCTCATTTGTCACAAATAAACAATCTGTTATTTTCTTTAGGTACTGTGTGTGCTGCCTGATTAACATGGTTCTCATTTGTCACCAAGTAAACAGAATCCGTTATTTTCTTTAGGTACTGTGTGCACTGCCTGATTAACATGGTTCTCATTTGTCACCACATAAACAGAATCAGCTATTTTCTTTAGGTACTGTGTGCACTGCCAGATTAACATGGATCTCATTTGTCACCAAATAAACACTCTGTTATTTTCTTTAGGTACTGTGTGCACTGCCCGATTAACATGGTTCTCATCTGTCACCACATAAACACTCTGTTATTTTCTTTAGGTACTGTGTCCACTGCCTGATTAACATGGTTCTCATTTGTCACCAAATAAACTCTCTGTTATTTTCTTTAGGGATTGTGTCCACTGCCCGATTAACATTTTTGCTCATGTGTCACCAAATAAACAATCTGTTATTTTCTTTAGGTACTGTGTGCACTGCCTGATTAACATGGTTCTCATTTGTCACCACATAAACACTCTGTTATTTTCTTTAGGTACTGTGTGCACTGCCCGATTAACATGGTTCTCATTTGTCACCAAATAAACAGAATCAGTTATTTTCTTTAGGTACTGTGTGCACTGCCCGATTAACATGGTTCTCATTTGTCACCAAATAAACAGAATCTGTTATTTTTTTAGGTACTGTGTGCACTGCCTGATTAACATGGTTCTCATTTGTCACCAAATAAACAGAATCAGCTATTTTCTTTAGGTACTGTGTGCACTGCCCGATTAACATGGTTCTCATTTGTCACCAAATAAACAGAATCTGTTATTTTTTTTAGGTACTGTGTGCACTGCCTGATTAACATGGTTCTCATTTGTCACCAAATAAACAGAATCAGCTATTTTCTTTAGGTACTGTGTGCACTGCCAGATTAACATGGATCTCATTTGTCACCAAATAAACACTCTGTTATTTTCTTTAGGTACTGTGTGCACTGCCCGATTAACATGATTCTCATTTGTCACCACATAAACACTCTGTTATTTTCTTTAGGTACTGTGTCCACTGCCTGATTAACATGGTTATCATTTGTCACCAAATAAACTCTCTGTTATTTTCTTTAGGGATTGTGTCCACTGCCCGATTAACATTTTTTCTCATTTGTCACCAAATAAACAATCTGTTATTTTCTTTAGGTACTGTGTGCACTGCCTGATTAACATGGTTCTCATTTGTCACCACATAAACACTCTGTTATTTTCTTTAGGTACTGTGTGCACTGCCCGATTAACATGGTTCTCATTTGTCACCAAATAAACAGAATCAGTTATTTTCTTTAGGTACTGTGTGCACTGCCCGATTAACATGGTTCTCATTTGTCACCAAATAAACAGAATCTGTTATTTTTTTTAGGTACTGTGTGCACTGCCTGATTAACATGGTTCTCATTTGTCACCAAATAAACAGAATCTGTTATTTTTTTTAGGTACTGTGTGCACTGCCTGATTAACATGGTTCTCATTTGTCACCAAATAAACAGAATCAGCTATTTTCTTTAGGTACTGTGTGCACTGCCCGATTAACATGGTTCTCATTTGTCACCACATAAACACTGTTATTTTCTTTAGGTACTGTGTCCACTGCCTGATTAACATGGTTCTCATTTGTCACCAAATAAACAGAATCAGCTATTTTCTTTAGGTACTGTGTGCACTGCCCGATTAACATGGTTCTCATTTGTCACCAAATAAACAGAATCTGTTATTTTCTTTAGGTACTGTGTGCACTGCCTGATTAACATGGTTCTCATTTGTCACCAAATAAACAGAATCTGTTATTTTTTTTAGGTACTGTGTGCACTGCCTGATTAACATGGTTCTCATTTGTCACCAAATAAACAGAATCTGTTATTTGCCCGTTAACATGTTCTCATTTTGTCACCAAATAAACAATCTGTTATTTTTTTTTTTAGGTACTGTGTGCACTGCCTGATTAACATGGTTCTCATTTGTCACCAAATAAACAGAATCAGCTATTTTCCTTAGGTACTGTGTGCACTGCCCGATTAACATGGTTCTCATTTGTCACCACATAAACACTGTTATTTTCTTTAGGTACTGTGTGCACTGCCTGATTAACATGGTTCTCATTTGTCACCAAATAAACAGAATCAGCTATTTTCTTTAGGTACTGTGTGCACTGCCCGATTAACATGGTTCTCATTTGTCACCAAATAAACAGAATCTGTTATTTTCTTTAGGTACTGTGTGCACTGCCCGATTAACATGGTTCTCATTTGTCACCACATAAACACTCTGTTATTTTCTTTAGGTACTGTGTGCACTGCCCGATTAACATGGTTCTCATTTGTCACCACATAAACACTCTGTTATTTTCTTTAGGTACTGTGTGCACTGCCCGATTAACATGGTTCTCCTACGTGGCAGCAGATCAAGAAATGACTGGTCCATTTTCAGTACCTGTACGTGCTCCTGTGTTACAACTGTGTTACAACTGTGTCTTTGGATGTTTCCCACTGATCATTGCATGACAAACAGTCTTTGTCTAATATAATGGGTTTTGGGAATATGAGTTATGAAGGCTATTCCACCTCCATCCATCAATGCAGAGAAAATTGCAATGCATGTGCTTGCATGGCAAGAGGAATCTTCTCCAGTCTTCACAACTACATGATGGTGACTCACTGCCCAAATCAACTGTGTATGTTTTTTCATTATAAGACTCACTTTTTATTTTGAGCATTCCACTTTGATCATTTACAGATGTTATATGTATATTGTGCAGAGTATTAAAGTACCTCTGCATTACATGTACAACAAAGTCTTGTGGGAGTTTCTTCAAAAATGCTGGTATCTCCTCATTGTATTTACAATACTCCTCATATCCTTGGGCATTGAGCTGAACATATCTAAATGGAAAAAAAAGCAGAAATAAAACCATGAAATATTCCAAACTCCACATTAAATACACTTAACATTATTTAGTGTTCTTGTCATAATTGTGGTTGTCTTCTCATACCATAACAGTAGACCTACCAGATGTCACTGGTTGTTGTTGTTGTTGTTGTGTCTTTTGGCTTATCCTGGTTAGGGGTCGCCACAGCGGAGCTCCAGTCCACTAATGTTTAGTAGTGGATTTTTATGTGCCGTGTTATCAGCCCTGATGCACAACCTTCAATGAAGGTACGCCCATTCACATATGCCTCCACACAGAAGGCGCTGTAGCTGAGAATAGAATGCGATGTCTTGCTGTGAGATGACAATGCTACCGCAGCACCACTGGTACTGTAAGTTATTCTGTTCGAAGTTTCATGGTGTATAAGTCTCCCATATCTACATATGTTATCCGGACACTACTGAAACTGAACAGCTAATAAATAGTACTTATTTCCCATGGTATTCAATGATCAAGTATTGGTACTCATCCACACCTTAAGTTTTCCATTTCTCAAACCTGGAACAGAAAAAAGTGCACACAAAAACATAGTTCCCTCACCAGAAATCTCATAAAATGACATGCAACTTCGACAACATTAGCACAGGCAATACAGTTTTGCTGTGCTGTTTTATTATACACTATAATCTAAGTATTACATACATTATTGATTAACTTTTTCCACTGGGGTAGTCATGCCCGGTCAGTGTGGAAATCCACACTGCATAACAGGTAACATCCCTTACCACAGCCACGAATAATTTCAATTGTGCTGCTGTGTGCAATGTAAGGGCAATGTAAGCGTGCAATACTATGAGGAGAATGGATGCTCTGATCACACAGTGGAATTGAAAGCTCTGTCAGCTGCAGTGGAAGATACTGATAATATTCCACAGACACTACTTCAGGAAGTCAAAATAAGTAGTCTGCCTACTGAGTTCTTTTTCAGTTGCAAACAAGCTGAAGGTGGGCAGGAGCGTTCCTTGGGTAGCAATTGTTCACTGTTGTTCTGATACAGGTACTGTTTTATCTGTACATGGATTATGTATCGAAGAGAAAATGTGCAAGACTTATTGTGTACAAACGGGAATCAGCTGCAGTGTCCCCAGTATGAACTTATACTGCACTGGTGAAGTCAGCAGCAGTAGCAGGTAACTATACTGTATCATGGGTGCATCACAGGTCTGCGGAAAGCAGTGGTGAAAAAGACTTAAAAGGGGCTTGTTAACAGATGAGACATTTTGTATAGGGTTGTTTTGTTGTTATGGTTTACTATTCAAAATCTATGTGCATATGACACAGTCAGATAGTGATATGTAAGACATATGAGCATTCATAGATAACTTTCTGTAGTATTTCATGAAAGAAAAAAAATGTATGTAACACTTGCACTGTCTGCTAAAAGTTTTCCAACAGAACTATGAACAACCAGTTTTGCACCGCTGAGTTCAGTGTGGGTGACATCACTGCCAGTGTACTAGAACCGGTAACAATGTTTATGATATTCACCTGTTCTTTGAGTAAACACATTTACAGAGTGAAGCGTGACAGGTTTTTGATTCTTTGGAAGTTCGGAATAATGCTGTCACCTATGTAGATGCTAGGGTTACTCTTTAGGCCTGCAAATGTTATTCTCAGCATTGTGGGGTAAACTATATCCTGCTATTACTGTGGATCTTTAACACATTTAGCCAGTAACATTTTATGCAAAGAAAGATAATCTCTGCCAACTGTAGTACTAATGTGTGTGTGTAGATTGTGAAACATCACTCTTTCATGTTTGTTTTACAAACAGTGATCCGGGATAACAGTATAGAAGGATTTAGGAGTTATCCTGGAATAAATCTGGTTTACACACTAATGGAGAAGTACAGCTATATGAAGATCATAGACATAATAATTGTTGACAGTTTAATCATGCAAACCAATGTATAAAACCCGATAGTTAATGAATGAAAGACACAATTTTACAGTTTTTTGGAGGTGTAGAATACATATATGGAAGCAACAAATGCTGTTTTTTTTCTGAACACATCCATTTTGCCTTCATTTTGTGAGAAGGAAGAAAAATGGGAAAATGTATTAAACATTTATAGATAGCTCACTGATAGTGATGATTTCAAGTCATTAACAGACAGATTGTGGTAAGGCCATCTCAGTTAATCAGTTCCATGTAAGTACTTCTGATTATAATTAGCTTGAGTGCAAAATAAAAAAAAATAAGAAACAGTAGCAGTGCACAACGTTTTGTAATCAAATGTAAATGCAAACCTGCAATACCGTGGAGCCACAGATATAACATTGTGGAATTTATGTGTAGAAGACCCTCCAGCAATGACTGCTCATGCCTCAGTAGGAGTACAAGATTACATTCCGTGTGCTTTACAGTATATGACAAGTTCAACTAAGAAATGGAATTTGTGAATAGCTATTGCAGGAAGTGTACAGCAGCGTCACAAAAACAACCTTTTGTGACACTTTTGTTAACAGAAGTGCTTCTTATTCTGCATGACTGTTTTGAGATCGCAGACACAGTAAGGAAATGTGAATGAATTAGTATCAGTAAGGGTACCAATTTTTTTTTTTTTGATGCATGACGTCAAACACATAGCAAATGAAGTGCTACATTCATTGCAGTTATGACCTATGTGACATTTTTTATCAGTATGACCCTTCATTATTATATCCATTTAACTAAACCTCTGCTGCCAGTAGGTCCTACAGCAAGCTGTCAGACTGATATTTTTTATTTCTAAAGTGCGGATCATAACCTTCCTTGTCAATTGAGAAGGCGGCAATAATATAACGCCTACTCTTTTAAACTGTTGTCATCACCATAAGTACAGAGTGAAGTACTGCAAAAATTTCCTAGCAAACCAAAGTCCAGTGAACTGAAGCTTTTTTAAAAGGGGCTTCTTTAACCGCATTAACCATTAATGTGTACTCAACAAAAGTTAATGGAAGAAGTGAACAGTAATGACCCCACCACCCTTCAAAGACAGCAATTTCAATGTTTGTCTAAGAAATGAGAATATCCACTAAGACGAAATGTAAAGACATTGAAGCCATGTCAAGGTTATCACAATTTGTTGTCTATTGACATAACAGCAGTGAAAAAATTAGTTCAGTAGTCATACATGCTCTACAGACAAGTTTGAAAACTGTACACATGAAAAACACTGCATAAGGTACATCAATTCAAGCATCAGCTGTCTGACATGAACAGATGGCTCTGTGTATGTAGTGTGGAAAAGTAAAGTATTAACACTGTACCATTTGTTAGCTTTCTGCAGATGTATAAGTGGGTCAACATCTGACAAAGTATTCACTGAAGAAAATAAGAAAATAACCTTGATTCAGTCCCATATTCCTATAAAGTGAAATCCAGCATGCCTGCAACACGCAGAAGGCATGTTGCTGATATGTAGAGCCTTTGATTCCATGTTCTACATCGGTCAGTGTACTGTGTCAACTGTCAACATATCTACATTCAATGACACTCTCGTATGTCCTTCACCAGTCATACCTGTCACAGGTATTAACCTGTGCAATGTAGTCCATCTGTTTGCTGGGCACCTTCATGTCCTCAGACTTCTTGCTTTTCCCAAATACTTCTGCACCACAATGTCCTTTGCTTTTCAACAAGTATACCCAAACTACCATGATCTGCTGAACTTCTAAACAATTGAGCTACTGCTCTGATGCCCTTATTTCTTTGTGTCCCAGTCTGCATGCTACCACCTGTCCCATGCACTCCATCTCCATTACCTCTACTTTCCTCAGCGGCTCTGACTTCACTGTCCATGTTTTCCCACCTCTCCTCGACTAATTTAGACCAGTATACAGGCTTTGCTGTATTCTGGGCTGTGGTGTAGTTCCTGTGTTGTCCATTGCCTTACTTGGGTAGAAGAAAGTTTCTTTCCTCACCAGTGGGAGTGGAGAGCCTTGAGCAGCCTGTCCCTGAAGGAGTGACCTCAGCACACGAGCTTGTAGTAATTGGTTGTTTTGGACCATTTCTAGCTCTTTTGAAGTTCCCTGTTTAAAATCTGCCTCTGAGCATTTTTTTCTGGCTATACTACTCAGAAACAGCTCCTCGTGGTCCTAGCAGCAGAGAACTGAGAAAAGCGACTACTTTCCTGATTTAAGTATTTTTTGCTGTTTTTTACCTAAAATACCTTCTCTTGCTTACTTTAAACAAGCTTAAACTGTTTTTTTAGCTGTTTGTAGCATTATATATTATCTGCACTTAAAGTTACATTTGGTCAAACATTGGTCAAAAGTTTGTTTGTTTGTTTGTTAAATTTAACTGTTGAGGCTGCCCACTAAAGTGTGCTAGCCTGTGTAACTGATTTGTTACCGTTTACTGCATTCCTGTGTGCTTTCTATCTCAAAAACAAAAAAAAAAAAATCCTTGTTTTCCCATCTCTCCTTGACAAGTTTAGACCAGTATACAGGCTTTGCTGTATTCTGGGCTGTGGTGTAGTTCCTGTGTTGTCCATTGCCTTACTTGGATAGAAGGAATTTTCTTTGCTCACCAGTGGGAGTGGGGAGCCTTGAGCAGCCTATCTGTCCCTGAAGGAGTGACCTCAGCACAAGAGCTTGTAGTAATTGGTTGTTTTGGACCATTTCTAGCTCTTTTTAAAGTACCCTGTTTAAAATCTGCGTTTGCGTGGCTTTGCCCAATTGTGTGCATAGCGCAGCGCCGGTTAAACAAGCTTAAACTTTTTCTGGCTCTGCCAAGTCTGCTCTTCAAATTTTCCCTTAAGATAGCTCTACTCTTATAATAATCAGTCTACTCGCTTTATTATAAGCCTAGCACTTGTTCTCAAAACCTCTCTTCTAAGTAAGCATTCTCAAACTAAAGAAAGCACTACATCCACCTACCACCCCTGTGAGTACCCACTT
Source organism: Protopterus annectens (assembly GCF_019279795.1). NCBI lineage: Eukaryota > Metazoa > Chordata > Ceratodontiformes > Protopteridae > Protopterus > Protopterus annectens. Next base: position 317,740,129 of record NC_056750.1, on the reverse strand, counting down.
CCCTTAAAGGCACAGCACTCCCTTATAATATTCTAGCATGTCGAGTGCTAGATCACTAGCATCCTCTCCAGTTCAGCTAGTTAATCTGGGAATCTTGAGACAATGCTACAATTGTCTCATGTACACAGACAACCCTCTCCTCCTCCCAACAAACACAAATACATGTGAGAGATGCAACTATATAGCCAAACTGGAGGCTGAACTCTCTCAACTCAGGACTGGCAAGACCAGACAGGAGGAGAAGGTAACCACACACACAGCAAATCCAGTCCCACATAGACCTACCACAACTGCAAACCAAGCACATAACACAAAGACATACTCATAGGCTCTAACAAAAAACTTACCAAAACAACAGAGGCTCCCAAAGCAGACACCCAAAAATCCACCACCTCAAAACACAACACATGCAACACATACTTCAATAAATCAGTGTGTCAAACAATCACAGCACTTAAGGCAAACACTATGCCTGATACACTAGTAATAGGTGACTCTATAGTCAGACACACTGACGTCCTGCTTACCAGGCTGAACAAGGAGAGGGTAACGGTGAGCTGCCTATCGGGAGCTAGGATCCACCACATAACACATGCACTCAGGTGACTCCAAAGCAAGTACAAATATGGCTCCGTCATTGTCCATGCTGGCGTGAATGACCCGAGATGTACCTCCCTGGACTACATGAAAAGAGACATAGAGGAGCTCTCTGATTATGTAGCCCAGGCTGGTATGACCCTGACCCTGAGCAGCATCTTGCCCTCACCAAGAATGATGCCACAATACAAAGACAAGATGATCAGCTTTAATAATTGGCTCAATTACTGGTGTCATTCTAGGGGGATCCAATGTCTGTCTGCTTGGGATGACATGCTGGACAAGCCACGCTGCTTTGCAAGGGACGGCTTACATCTGTCACCACTGGGCTTCCGGATATTGGCTAAGGCTCTTGCCACCCCCATAGTGCCTTTTTTAGGCAAGGCTCAAAAGACAAACCCACCTCCTTAGAAAACAAAAATGGAAAAAAATTAAGGGTAATGCTGCTCAACGCCAGAAGTCTAAATCTCAAGATGCAGGCTCTCGAAGCACTCCTCAGTATGGAGAACATCAATGTCTGTGCAGTCACTGAAACCTGGTTCAAGGCTCCTGAGAGCACCCCAGCACTACCAGGCTATACCTCATACCATGCTTTTTGGCCCCAAAACTTGGACCAAACCAAAAAGGGAGGGGGAGTGTCCATATTCATCAAGGACACCCACACCTCCAGGTTAGTGGCAACACATGAAGCATCAGAGACCATCCAGGTGCAACTAACCATAGGCAAAACTGCTATACAACTGGTAGCATGTTACAGACCACCCTCCCAATTTCAGGAACCCCATTCAGCCTTCCTGAAGACATTGGAGGATATGAATGTCTCACCAAACACCATCATATTGGGAGACTTCAACTACCCTAACATAGACTGGGTGCATTATTCTAGCCCTAACACCCTAGCCCAAAGGTTCCTGGAATTCATAAATTCAAATGCAATGGAACAGCTAGTCACCTCTTCCATAAGGGGAGATAATATACTAAACCTGATCATCACAAACATGGGGACAAAGTGCTCCACACCGGAAGTATACCCCTCACTAGTGAGATCTGACCACAAACTAATCACCCTGGATATACATATCCCACCTCCACCCCCAACACAAAAGACTACAGTGAAAAACTTCATAAAAGCTGACTTTACACTTCTTAAGACTGAGATGGTATCCTTTAAGCCCACTGGGCCAGTGGAATCCACATCCCACAATGCTGAATCCTTCACAAATGCTTTCTATGGACATCTCCAAGAATGCATGGATCATGCAATCCCAAATAAAACCAAGACCCTCTCCACCAAGGGCAGGCGTCCTGTCTGGTGGACCCCAGCTATAAACAAATTGTATAACAAAAGAAGGAAGCTACTGCACGTCAGAGCAAAATCCCATAAAGAGAAGGCATCTCTGATCAGCACTAGTAGAAAGCTACATTCTCTCATAAAAACATCCAAGGCCAACTTTGAGAGAAAAATCGCTGTGGACACTAAAGATAACCACAAGGCCTTCTTCTGCTATGTTAGAAACCTGGGCGGAAACCCTCAGATATGCTCAGAGTTAGTTCACAATGACAAAAAATACACTGAACCCACAGATATTGCCAACATTCTGGCAGACAGGTTCCGTGCAAATTTCTCCCCTCCCTCACCCCCAAAAGAGGAAATACTTATCCCAGCTGAATGTAACCTCCCTGTCATCTCACATGTCCAGGTGAGAACCGCCCTTAACAAAGCTAAAAACACAGCATCAATGGGACCTGACAGTATCCCAGATTGTGTGCTACGTGAACTCCAAGAGGAGCTAAACCCGCACATAAAAATGCTATTTAACCTTAGCCTTACTACAGGATATGTACCTGAACACTGGCGTACAGCAACAGTGGTCCCACTCCACAAAGGAGGCACCTCTACAGACCCTGGTAACTACCGCCCCATAAACTTAACCAGCCTGGTCTGCAAAGCTATGGAAAGAATCATTATGGAACTCATAAACAGAGACATTGGGGACCTACAGACACTTAATCCCACCCAGTTCGGCTTTGTAAAAGGCAGATCCTGCCTTTTAAACCTGGTTGACTTTTTCAAAACAGTCACTAGAGCCATTGACGAGGGCAAAGCAGTCCATACAGCCTACCTGGACTTGGCTAAAGCTTTCGACACAATACCCCACTCAGGCATCATAGATAAGCTCAACAGCTTAAATGTAAATCCATATGTCACAAGATGGGTTGCAAACTGGATAAAGGATAGAACCCATAAAATCAAAATTGCTGGAGCCATGTCAGACTCAAAGCCAGTCACAAGTGGTGTCCCACAGGGCTCTGTCCTGGGACCCCTCTTGTTCGGCATTTATTTATCAGATGTGAAAGCAAACATGGGAGGGTTGTGGCTGACAAAGTTTGAAGATGACTGCAAACTAGGCGCCATAGTCGATACACCAGATGACACATACATCCTACAGAAAGGCCTCATTGAAATGGACAACTGGTGCCGGAGTCATGGCCTTAAACTAAATGCCAAAAAATGTATAGTCATCCCCTTTGGGAAAAACAAAGTGCCCACAAATTATCACATACACAGTAACCCACTGAGTACGGAAAAAGTAATCAGAGACCTGGGGACCCAAGTCGATAGTAACCTCTCATTTGACACCCACGTTGCCAAAGTGGTTAGAAAGACTTTCTACCTTGCCCACCTTATCATGAAGGGATTCACATCCAGATCAAAGGAGGTCATTGTACACCTGTACTCCTCCCTTATCAGGCCCATGATTGAGTACAATGCCCCATTTGGTATGTACCTCACCCGGCACTTTCAAAAGTACCTTACCAAGAGGATCAAGGGTGTCCAACATATGTTATATGCTGCCAGACTAAAGAAACTCCAGCTCTATTCAGTAGCATACCGCTTACTCAGAGGTGATCTGTGCCTGACGTACAAGGCCGTGTCCAATCAGGAATTGATGGACATGCTCCACCTCAAAAAATCCAAATCCATCAGAACCACGAGAGCTAAATATTTAAACCTCAGCACAAATATGAATAGGACATGCTGGAGGGACAGATTCATAACTAAGAGGCTTCCCATACTCTGGAACAGAATCCAAGTTCATGTTAGGCAGAGCCCCTCACTGACTCTCTTCAAGAGAAATCTTGACGAGTGGATGGGAGATCATAGGTTTACCCCAGGGGTCATCTCTGTGTCATTACTAGACAGAGGCACAGTAAACTAATTCTATTATGTAAGGGGGGTCTTCACTGTGTCACTACTAGACAGAGGCACTGTATTCTAAATCTATTCTGTACACTTTTGTACCATTACATGGGGTGGAGAAAGCCACATCACTATGGCTAGGCTTATAAATGCCCCAGGGCAGATAGCCTAGTACTAAACTATGAAACTATGAACTATGAAACTATATCATTACAGTAGTTGTGGTTGCAGCAATGGTTAGTATTCCTACTGTTTCAGGTTCTGTGGCAGCCTGCTGTCACTGCCTGCCCCAGACTGTATGTGTCACTTAAGAGCACTCTGATTGTAGCTTTGAGCTCCTCATTCAGAGTTACCTTCTGCACAACCACACCTCCCAGGTACGTGAAGCAGTGAACTTGTTCCACAATTACCCCTATGTTATTTTTGAGGCACCTGATTGCCCTTTTGTACTGCCATAACAACTGTATCTGCACACAGAATAATGGTATGTGCCTTCAATTTTCCATTCCATTGCTCTATCCAGTGATTAACGTTTTGAGAGTTTGGCTGTAATATCACATGATATGAATACAGCAACTTTGTTGATCTGTGCTTGATGTTTGAAGTTAGATGCATAAGCTATGTGCTGTGCTCTTAAAAGTGATGACCCTTTGTCTCCCTAAAGTGATGTAAGTAGCGGTAGCAACTGTTTTACCATAATACTCATATGGAAGAGAATCAGAATGTTATTATTCATACAAAACTGATGCAGACATAGCAATGTCAAACTGCACAATTATCAGCATTGAAATTTTGTTGTTTCTTGCTTGTGTCAAACCATAAATGCTGGAAAATCCTTACTTTCATTTGAAAAGTGTTTGCTCTGTTCCACAACAATGAAACTGGATTTTGTGTTTTCCTCTAATTCACTGATAGCTTTCCTCACTTCTTCAAAGGAATGAAATGATTCCACTTCAGATTTCTCACATGTCTGTAGTTACCTAAGAGATCACCAAGTTGAAAAACATATTAATGCAGCAATAGTTATAATTTATACAGCGGTCCCACTGGGTTCCTATTACGTGATCGCAGATGCATTCTGTCGAATGCGTCTTGATCAAATGTAAAAGAATGAAAAGGTAAAATAGCTAAGTGGCTTTTAAGTGAATTCTTTCCCTGGGAAAGAATTCACTTGGCTGCTTCCGTTACTTTGCCATTTTCGGCACTGTTGTGCGATCTCGGAGTTGGTATATTTAAGTAGGGGGGTGTGAAGGGCACAGCCCCCCCATGTCGGGGTGTGTGTTCTGAGGTTTCAGCATTGTAAGCTTTCACTTACATGGGGTCGATTAATCATCGTTCGCTTTTTTAAGCGTTCGGTGATGTAATATAGACCCCGTCCCACTTACAGTATGTGGCACACATTCTGTAGCAAGACGTGACTGTATTTTCCAGTTGTGACAGTAGATTTAAATTTCGGTCAACATTACACTGAGTTTTCACCAATACTCTTCCTCACACAAATTATCCACCCAGCTGAGGAGGGAAACATTGGTACATTGGAATTCATTAGAAATAGTGATTTCTGTTTTAATTTCTGACATGGATTTGCACTGAATTACCATTTTTTTAGTCATCAATGGCACAACATGCAAATGCAAAGTTAATACAAGGAAGAGACGAGAAGTGATGAGAAAAAGTATTTTTTGATCGTGAATAATTATATTGGAAATCACATTTCCCCAAAAGGTTTGGCTCTTATGGTTTTAAAGTTCTCATGTATTTTACAGGAGACTGAGCTGATTGCCAAATAGTACTAGACAGTAGAAACAGTAACTGAATTGCTTTAGGAAGTACCTGCTAAAAATACACCTTAATACTGCAAAATAATGGTATTAAATGTCTTCTACATTAGTAGTAATATTTACTTACTTGTGACAGCAAAGAAGTAACTACAGTACTTTAGAGAAGTAAATATCATAATTTTTAGTCAATTAACATCCACAAATTGACCAGGATATTTTCAGGGAGCCATACTATGGGTAATGTGCTGACTTATGTCTAATTTCTGTGCAGGTAGACAGTAAACAAAGTGTGGAGGACACAACTGCCTAACCCATGAACTTAGGGAAATAAATCCATTACATTTGTTGCTAAAAAGAACATACATTGTTGTACCACCATTTACCTTAACAGCGCATGTTCAATGACATCACTGCTATGGTAGTCTTAGGTATGTGGTTATATCCCGCTAAGGATGACAGTCAGTCTTCTAAAGCCTTCTGCTCCTTCCACATGTGCATTCATGCTGCTATTGACTCCTGCATCCTGCCTGTGATGGCAAAAATAGGGACCTAGGGTCAAAAGCAGTTCAGGACTGTCCTGCCAAATGAAAAGGGGGAGGGAATTGTCCTAATAAGACAGTCAAGCTAGTCAGAAGTTCACTGTAGCAGAAACAATACAGAGAGAAAGGGATGTGGCAAATTGTGGCTACAGCAGCAGGGAGTTGATTGAACATGTACTGTTGTGGTAAGTGCACTTTCAGATCTGTATTATCTTCATCAGGAACCACTGCTGAAGTAGCTGCAGATGTACATGTAAATTTCCAGGAATGACACAGCCTGGGAGGAGGAAGAATGAGGTTCCCAAAAACCCTGGAGACGGATCATAGCAAAGTGTATGTTCTGGCTAAGGAGAAATTATTTCAGTCTGTATTCTTATATAACAGTATATGCAGGGTGTGATGATGTGAGGTACTGCCTACTGTGCTACGGGGGGGTAAGGCATTGCATGTGTGACATATGCCAGCTTAGCAAGGTGGAATTTTGTAAAGAATTGTATGTTATTTGAATATCAAACTGATTTGTACAGTTGATTGTGTTAAAATGTATTTGTAAAGTTTATTCAGTTAAAAATGCATTAACAGTGGGTCTGGCAGGACATAACAGATATACACATATGTCAGACTGTGGCAACTACTGAAATGTATATATTTCACTGAGGAAACTGGAAGACAAGGAGTTGTGATGCCCCTGCGCTGGCCCAGTAATCAAGGGACCTCAATCCTCACTACTGGCAACATTGAGGAACGTATATAATGGGAGGATGACAAGTACACAGACAGTACAGTGCAATTTCCCTTAAGAGCACACAGAGATCACAGTGAGTTTGGGACTGATTTCTCCCTCTTTCTCCAGATCCCAAATAAGACTCCCCACTGGCACAGCTATAGGGTTGAGATCTCAGCCGAGTGGCCAAGCTAAGACCTCCAGCACCCTCTCTGTCTGACCAGTGCTTTGTGTCCCTGCCCAAGTAGCTGACACATACTCACTTTGAAATTTGGTATATATATATATATATATATATATATATATATATATATACACACACACACACACACACACACACACACACACACACACACACACACACACACACACACACACACACACACACACACACACACACACATCTGGGAAAGGTTGGCACAATTTTACTAGCACACATGGGAAAGGCTGGCACAATTTTACTAGCTATGCCCCCTTTTTGCCCAGACTATAAGATAGTTCTGGCTGCCACCAGCCAACTCTTTATCATCTAGTTAAGGCCCTTAACAAAGGGTGTCCACTCCTACTGTGTAATGTTACTAATAATCCAAATGGTAGTTTTGACCAAGTGCAAGGCTATTGGAGTGGCCTGTACAGTGTCACCAAATACATATACAAGTACTCTAAGAGCTTAAATATGTCTCACAAATATCAGCCACAAAAATAGGTTTAAATATATTTAACAATAAATAATAAAAGAATGAGACAATACTCAGTTAAATCCAACACAGTTACTTCAGAGTTCAAAATCACAACATAACATTGCAGGACAGTCTCAAATAAATACATAAAACATCTAAATTAATCTTTGCTATATTCCTATCTTTATCTAAAAGAGATACTATGCCCTGAATCTTACTTACAGACAGGCAAGTGCAGCTGTTGATGATGAGTGGATGTTCTTGCTAGGTCCAAGTCAAAATACAAAATGCACAGTCTCTCTCTGAGAGAGTTCTTAAATCAATATCAAACATTACTGCTGGGTTAGCGTGGATGACATCACTCTGTCACCTGACTTCAGTTCTCAGGCTAAACAGAAACTTAACAGAATTCAAAACCTCTGTGGAGAAATACATATCTCTCAGAGCTGTGCAGCTGCTAGAAAGTCGTAAAGCAATAAAACATGTTTTACATTTTAAATATAGTAATTACTTGTCTTTTAAGACAATACAAAAACTGTAGTTCTAGACATTGTGTCTGCTACTGAAGTGAAACTGATAGATAACATCTTTTGTTTATGGTCCAGCTATAAAGTAACTTAGCCCCAACCATTCTTAAGTTTTGCAAGTTAATTTTCTATGTTCTAGCAGGGTATGCTGTGGTTACATCCTAGAAGCTCAGTACATAACATACAGTTCTGTATAAATCATATCAATATTCACAAATGACATAGCATTATTTACAACATTCCAGATAGCTGGGCTGGCAGTGTCACAGGGGTAAGCTCAGCCCATGTAATCTTAAGAAAAATATCCTTAAATGAAATGGCTTGGTTTAGGCCATAATGATTTTTATCTCACAGGTCTGAATGCAGCCAGAGATGCAATGTCTGTGAAAAGCCAGGCTTATTAGTTTATGCAGGAAGGGTGGAAGTGTTGGCATTATTTTTGCAGCTTCCAGATGCTGTAGTAAGCCTTAACAAAATTCTAGGTGTGTACTGTGACACCTCTGTGCCAGATCTTGGCTCAGCTTCTAGTAAAGGGTTAATATGATAAACACAGAGTCAGATGAGCAGATGTGATGTCACTTTAGCCATCAATTAAACTGTATTGAATACTAGTGAGAGATATGATAGAAGCACTCTGTTTTGGGAACTTGACATGACACACTCATGCCACTTCATCTCGTCTTGTTGTAGTAATTCACTAGAGAACAGTAATTCTTCAGTCAGTTAGGAAAATCTGATGAGATTAGCTAAATGTTATTTTTTTTAAAACTGTCAGGGTCTTTCCATCTGTGCTGTTATTTATATTTCCTATGATTGAAACTGTGTTTTTTTTTGTGAGTAGGTATTTAGTATTTTCATGCAATGTTTAATATTTATTATTAAATATATGTAAACCTTTTACTATGTCTGATGTATTACAAAAATATTTAAACCTTTGAGAGTACTTGTACTTATGTATTGTCCTTGTGACTCCATGCTCCTGAAAATCTTGTTGTTTGATCACACATTACCATTTGTATAGGTATTAATTTAATTGTGAAAAGCCTGGCTTATTACTTAATTAAGTACGTGTACTTGGGTGCCCTGGTAATAGCCTTAAAGTAGCTGGATGTGGGTGTTCTGGAGGCTGTATATCTACCTTATAGTCTGGCTGTAGGGGGAAGAGCAGGTAAGCTGTGCCAGCCTTTCCCAGGTGTGTGTCTGTGGAAATCCAAATCTCAGTGACAACTGCTTTGAACAGGGACACAGAGCAATGATTTCACAGAGAGGGTGGTGGAGGAGTTGGCTTTGGACACTGGCTGAGGAGTTAACTGTTTAGTGGTCACTGTAGAGTCTCATTTCAGTCCTGGAGAGAAATTCAAGCCCCAGGAATGGAGTGTGAATACTCTGTATGCTCTTAAGTGAAACTGCATGGCTCAGAAGAGTTGCATCTGAAAATACTGTGTATATCTATTTTTCTTACTGTGAGCTTTCCCCCTCCAGTGTCAGTGATGAGGATTGAGGTTCCTTGATCACTGTGTCAGAGGAGGGATGTCACACATACGACCATTCATCTGCCTCTGGAATACCACTAGAGTCCAACCCATTGCAGTATGCCATCCAGGAAATCAAGGCTGCATTAGAAAGTGACTTAATCATTCCTGGAGTTGTTTTACCATGGTATGATTAACATATAAAGCTAAAGCAAGTAACAATCAAAAGAAAGTGTCTGAACAGTCCCATATTAGGATGTGCACTGTTGGTCTTCTTACATGACAGACTTAGAACGGACAACATAATAACAGAGTTTAAAACTATCAGCAGTGCAAATGGAATCCTTTTTCTCTGCTAATAAGTTTCTGAAAGACACAAGGGATGTTGAAAGCTAGCCTGAAGTTACACGCTGAAAGTTATGAGGGCATGATTGTGATGTTTGTCGGAGAATTAACCCTACATGCACAGCCCAGTAAAAGAGTTAACCCACTGTGAAAAGTCGCAGATGAGATACACTTATAAGCATTTGTGAAACTGGTAAATAAGTTAGTTTACTAAGAAATGAACCATAAACAGCCACAGTAGCTAGTTGAAATGTAGACAGGAAACAATATCCAGCAGAAATTACATATCCAAATCAGGTTTACCTGTATAACATGTGGCATTACATTTACACAGAACAAAAGTCTTACTTCAACTAGCAGTAGTTGTGACGTGGACATGCTAATTAATGTAAGATAATTTGATAGAAATGTATAATCAAAGTATTGTTTGCACAAAGTGAAAATGTCAGAAATGTTTTGTGAAGACATGACCCAGGATTCAATAAACTGCATATTTGGTTTGTGCGAAACTTACAGAGTTCACATAACAGGAAAATGAGCAGCAGTGCTACTCGTAATGTGCACAGGAACACAAGCACATATCCGTGGCCATCAACAGTGCTGGTGGCCATGAAAACTGCACAGCATCACCAGCACTCATTGCAGATGCATGCTACTTGTCATGTGCACAGGAACACAAGCACATTTCCATGGCCACCAACAGTGCTGGCAGCCATGAAACAGTGTACAGTATCACCAGCACTCACACAGTAAACACACAGCTTTGCCAATGGGCAAACCTGATATTTGAGTTGGTGCATTCAACTACACAGAGTACCTCCGAAGAAGGAACTGTAGTGGAAGCATAAACAGGATGGAAAAGTGTACTGCATGGAATGTACACTTAAATATCATACATGTACACACATTAATGAAGGGGTGAGGGGAATGGCAAGGACAGCTACAATGTAAGACACATCACATAGGGAAGGTGTGCTGATGTCAATGTACACACAAAGAAAATGTCCGGATGAATAATAATGAAGAGGACAGAATAAATGAGGACAGTTTCCTAAGTGGACTTCTGTAGATGTGCATACTTCTCCAGGACAACTGGGTAGCATAGAAGTATGCAAAATGTATGTGATAACACTTACTGCTGTTCACATTTCCTGAGCAAATGTAGAACAATGGAAACAGGCACTATAGTACATGAGGTGACAGTTACAGAAGGTTGCATTGCAATGCAGTTGATTTATGATATAAACATCAGTGACATGCTGAGTTGATATGACAGTTAACAAGGATGTACATAAATGAGGAGATATGTGTATGCTTGTAGATACTCAGAAAAAAACATGTCACAGAAAAAAAGGCAATGGCAATCTAGCCATCAAGTAATCAGGGAGAAATATCAACCGATTCATCGGCACACTGAGGAATAATCAGGGACACTGATAAGTATAAGTAACAGATTCATCGGCACACTGAGGAATAATCAGGGACACTGATAAAAGTCTAGTCAGTCTCAAACTTCTACAGTCCACCAATATCAGTAAATATGCACAATCTCTGCAGAAGAAGTCATCTAAATAATTCTACATTAAAGAGATCTGTAAGATCTGTAACTAATGAAGGTTGCTGCTAGCAAACAACTTAATATTTCATTGTTTCATCTACAGATAAAGTGCCTGTTGGCTTGAGGAATAAATTGCCTATGTTACATTAAAAAAAAATTGATAAGCTAGTAATATTGCAATAGGGAACGGATGTTAAACATAACAGGGTAATAGTTATTGGTATCTCCGTCAAAGAGGACATTCTCAGGACTGCAGCATCCACCCCCTTTAAAAGTACGACACAGTACAGTATCAGCAATCCATCTACATACTATGGGAGTAGAACCCACAGCCTTCTGCATCAAAAGCAAGTATTCTACCTGTTGTCCTACTAACTAGACAAACAGACTTGTCATAAGAAACATGAAACTTCTCTCCCCCCGAAGAACTATGCAGCACAATAAATCTGGAAAAAGTCAATTTATTGGGGGAGGGGGGAACAAAAGCCCAGTACCAGGGACGTATTTTAAACATCGCTTGTATAATCTTCAAAAAGTTGCTGCGCACGCGCGCGCACACACACACACACACACACACACACACACACACACACACACACACACACACACACACACACACACACACACACACACACACGCAGACACACACACACACACACACACACACACACACTTAAAGCAGTAGTGCCAGAATGTCTGCCATTAAGTCAAAGCACGTTAATCACACACACACACACACACACACACACACACACACACACACACACACACACACACACACACACACACACACACACACACACACACACACACACACACACACACACACACACACACACACACACACACACACACACACACACACACACACACACACACACACACACACACACACACACACACACACACACACACACACACACACACTTAAAGCAGTAGTGCCAGAATGTCTGCCATTAAGTCAAAGCACGTTAATCTCTCACACACACACACACACACACACACACACACACACACTTAAAGCAGTAGTGCCAGAATGTTTGCCATTGTCAAAGCACGTTAATCACAGTTATTCTCCTGCTGTTTCTGCATCACACCAAATGCCTTCTGTTTCTATAAATGTAAAAGCTTGTAGCTGTTCTCTCGCACATATAAATTTAGGAGGAGTAGGAAGCCTGCAGCTGCCATTTCTCAAAAGTACTGGCTGCAGCCTGTAGCTAATCACACTTCTGCCATTTCTGTCACAGACAAATGCCAAAAAAGTTTCTCTAAATGTAAAAACCTTCCTGCCATTTCTCTATCACACAGAAATACCGTTTCTCTAAATGTAAAAGCCTGAAGCAGTAGCACCTATGAAAGTTTCTCTAAAATTAATCACACTCCTGCTATTTCTCTATCACACTACTTATACTGGGCATAGAAATGTAAAAGAGGGCACTTGGGTTATGTATGAATTGTTCAGATATTCATTTCTGAAGTATGTACTTATGGCATATTAGCACAAATTCTGCCATCTGCTAATACTTAAACATTTTGCCTATTTTTTTTTTCAAATCCAACTACTTTTGGAAGTAATAATATATTTTGCCTCATAAGAAACAGTAGGTGTTAATATAATTTTGTAGCACTCTTAACTAATTAATCATAGCTGCAGAGTGTATTTAATCACAGGAAAGGTTTAGTAGAAATAACAGCACAGGATGCTTACACAAATGCCGAAATTAAGTTTCTCTAAATGTAAATGCCTGCAGCAGTTCTTGGGAAGTAACGTGCACTTATACGTTTGGGAGAAGCCTGCAGCTGCCATTTCTCAAGAATACTGGTGCAGGTGATACACACAAGATTGTAAAATAATGTCTGCATTGAACAAGTCAGTGTGACATTTAGTGTTAGTGATAAATGTAGTTGTTTTGGTGTTAAAATGAACCTGAAACATATTCTTCTCTGACTGAGTTGCACTTTGTTTAACAATCAGGTAAAAGTCCCAGGAATTTATATTTTATGGGCCACCACTTGCCATAGGCATGCCGCATGTCATTATTTATCCTATCATTTTTAAGCAAGTATTACCTTGGATGGAAATAGTTCTAAAAAAGTTCCTACTGCTTCATAAAGCACCCATAATAAAAGAAAGCATGTACAATAACAGTCATTTAGTAACTGTGTTGCACATTCTCCCGACTCTCATACATACAAGTTTAATTTACATGTTTTGGAGGAAGAAGCCTGCAGCCCTTAAGTAAATAAGCGTGCAACGTTTCTGTCGCACATATATATTTAAGTCTACTGCTTTACAGTTTTTACCTGGAAGAGAAGCCGGGGCCCGGGGAAAAAAGATGAGCTGAGAACAATTGCTTGACCACCGCTGACTTCATCGTGCACGCCCTGTACACGATGACGTCAGGAGTTTAAAAAAAAAACAAAATCCAGGAAATTAAAGGGGCCATGCAGGAATTTGTGGCACCCCAATATTTTGCCCTCAAAAACGGTATTTACTGAGAATTTTGGTTCGGTTGAGAGCTATGATCTACAGAAAAAATCTTATTACTGGCATTTGATGCTTGCAAAATCTGTTTCGATCTTACCATTAAGTGGACAGCATTTTTAAGGTTTTGGCTGTAGCAATTACATTTAACTTGATAGTTGTATGAAGTCCCTGAATTCTTTGCAAAAAAACTTCAATCACTTGTTTCTGTGCATCATCCTGATTCGTTTGTCTGTCAGAGTAATTGTGCACTATGGCATATGCTAAAGAAAACAATGCTGCAGTTTCCATAAGATTGTCTGTTCTGGTAATTCTGAATTGATGCAATAACCTAGGGTCAAAGCATGTTTTTTGTGTTAAAGCTTGCAAAGCTGAAGTTAGCCGGGCATGAAGGTTATTAAGAGGTAAGTCATGTATTTCAATATAAGTCTTAAGAGGTTTAGGAAGAAAAGCCTTAAAACATTTTAACAATTCTTGACCCCAAGTAACCCCACTATTACTGCACCAGTCCTCAAAAAACATAAGATTCTAAAATAATCCTTCCTGTCATCCCATTTAGGGAGTAACTGTAACAGTTTTGATGTATGATACAATACTCGTGTGGTGGTTACACCCACTACATCTCCAGGCAAACATTCAGACTGAAAGGAAGAGTGCCGTTGATCTGATATGCTTTTTGTAGCTGGTTTTAAGAACTGCTTATTAGTCTTAACAACGTCCTTTAGTCCATTAATAAGTTCCCCGCATCCTGCCTAAAAGTAGTAATGCATGCCTAGGACAGCTTTAGCAAGAATCTGAAATTTAGCAGTACTTTTAAAAAAAATTCTATTATCACATTAAACACATTGTTGTATAACCCAACCTATAATTTTTGACAATACAACAGCAGGTGATTCAACTGTAGAGGTGTCTAAACTAGCAGAACATTTACTAGCAGATTTAGTTATAAAATCCGTGTTAACAAAATTATGCTTACATAAGGAGACTGAAACATAGTCTGTAGTGGCTGTTGTCTGAAAAGTTGAGATCCGGAGTTGCTGAAGTCTTCTGTAGCGGTATGGATATACTGCCCTCGTTTGGAAAAATGCCGGTGTGTCCAAGTCTGGAAATTAAGGATACCTTAACTGAAAGGGTGGTCATTTTATGTGGGGAAAACGAACAGGCATTCCAATGACAGAATCATTGAGCATTTATATGGCATTAAGAAAAATCATTGCACAAATGCCTTAGCCAAGCATATTAATATACATGATAGGTCACACACATTTAAGTTTTTAATAATAGAGTCCAATGAACATGGGGTGATATTAAAAATGTCACAGAGGTACAGGAAGCCAAATGGATTATTAGGTTAAAAGCAGATAAGGGGAAGGGGATCAATGATAAGGTGCTGATGAAGCCTTTTTTAAGGATGAGACAAATTTGTAAGTGATGGTAATAGGACCATCAGAGTGCTGTACATTTAAGGTAATTTTTACCTACTTAGATGTTTTAATTGATTGAAGATAGGGATTGGATATGGAATTTTTGAAACCTCTCACATCTTTATTTAAACTGGTTTGTAACGGAATTGTTTTAGTGTCTGAAGAAGCTGTGCTATTATTGCAAAAGCACTAACAAACTCACTAAATAAATTGTTTTATATTTTTTTCATCAGTTCGTCATCTCATTGCTTTGGTTCACTTATACACTTGTCTTAAAAATACAAACAGATTGAAAAATATGTACAGAAATATTGCTAGGATAAATTGCGATCAAGACTACAATGTGTATTGTGAAGTAGCAGGACACACTGGAGAAGTGGATAGCTTATGTCAAGCAAAACTAATAAATAGTTATTCAAAATATTGACTATATTTCTAATAATGTATGGAGATGAAAAATAATAGAGTATTCTACTGCCAACCAGATGCAGGAATGGAATGAGATGAGATGAGGAGGAATAATTAGTAGGCTGAGAAATTATGGACATGAAGAGAGAGTTTATTATTATAGAGATGAGAATGTTATGGAGAAGAAAATAAATAGTAGTAAGCATTGGCTGAAGAGATAGAAGAGCATACATTAGTAGTGGGTATCATTAAAGGGAGTGCTTCTTTTGTTGTTAGGCCATTACTACCTGCTAAGATATGGAGGTGTTAGTGAAGTAAGAGTGAGAAAGGCTTAACTGTACTGAAAAGGTGCTCAGGCATCTGATCTGAGGATTGTGCAAGTACAGTTCCAGGTGTCAGATATTCTTTTAGAATGATATGTACAATGATACAGATACTAATACATATGAATGTCCCAACTGTAAAATTTATAGATCCGTGTATATTTTCCAAACATGAACATAGATTTGAGTTTTAACAAATGGCACAAGGAAATCTTGTCATTTAACCCTGGGGCCTGGTAAGCATTTAATTTTATTTATCACTTTAATTCCAAAAATTCCAAAAAAATCTTCTACTGGTCCCCCCCCCCGTGGCCCCAATTCAACCTGTTGTACCACAAAGAATCTAAACCCATGCTGAGGGTGACTATTAATATGTTTGTAAAGGGCATTTTTTTTCATTTTTTTGTTTAATATCATAAAGGTGTTGATAGATTCTCAATCTAAGTGCACTCTTTGTTTTGCCCACATAATAACTCTCACGAGTCACATAGTGCCACATATACAACCCCTTTACTATAACAATAATGCCTTTTCCCTGTTTTTATACTTCCAAAATTCTTAATCTTAATGCTCACAGATTCCATCATATAAGTGCATTCGGGGCATCTTCCACACCTATAACTCCCACCTAGCTGCCCAAAATTATTGTTTTTCCTTTCTAATAGTCCTTTTCATGAGGTGACTTTCTTATAGACCACAACAGGTTTGTCCCCTATTTTTTCTTTGACATCAATGTCCATATGAAATAGTCTCCAAAATTTGTTAATAATATTCTTAATGTCATAAAAATTGGATGTAAAAGTCAGCGTTAATGCACATCCAAAACTGTGTTGCCTACTTCCCCTCATCACCTATTCTATCAGAATTCTCCTTAGCTAAAAGGGGGAAAAAATGCCCACTTGTCCTTTTATTTTTAACCTCAACCACAATGTCGTTTATGAACATCTCAGGGAATCCTCTCTTCTGTCACTACATTTATGCAGACAGTTGCTGATCTCTCCACTAAAGTGGATAGATTAATGAATGATCACAACATTGGCAAGTTTAACCAAAGAAGTAGTGCAAGCACACAACAGTCTGTTTTTTCTTCCTTAACCCCTGGCCAAAGGACTGGTTGCCACAATGACGCTGGTGAGGGCTGATCTTAACAGAACGGACTTTCTACATTTCCAGTTTCTTCAAGTTTGGGTGAGGCGTGGAATGACGCTAATATGATCTTTTCGGTGGAAGAATGGTTGAAAATGGAGTTTGGGCTTGACCAAGCGAGGAACAATAACACTAACCAGGGTACTTTGGGCCAACAACTCTTCTCTTTCAAAGATTTACTTTTCCAAATACAAGAGGCTTCAACTATAAAACAAATAACTCTTGGAGTGTATCAAGCGGGAACAAATACAGAAGGGACTTCGGCTTTGGAAATACCCGACTGGGTTAGCGAAGGATTCCCCTTTGCACAAAGAACTTTTGCGGTTCTTTAATCGACAAGGCTGTGAGTTATTACAAATACTTATATCTGATAACAATAGAAAAATGGCCTTTTGTTGAGAGACATTAATGCATTGGACTTCAGTATAAAAAATGATTTATTGTTTGATTTAAAGAAACTTGAGTTTCAAGCTGTATTTAACCAGATTAATGTTAAATTAGCTGAATTAAAAAAAGAGGAAACAAAAGAAGTTGTTGAGAGACAAGGTTGATTATGAAGGGGGTAAGGCATACCGTGACCCACCGAGGGGGCAACAAAGCTCAATAAGGGAACATAGGAATGAGTCATTAGAAGGGTATGATACAGAAGTATTTGAGCAAAATAATAATAATGCTGAATTCCCTTTAGACCAACCTGCCCTGAGGAGATCAGAGAGATTAATGAACCAGAGGCAGGGGAGGCAAGGTTATGTGAGATACATGGACAATTCACAAGAATTTCCATGGAGGGGGAGATGGGGCTCCCACCGAAGATAACTAATGACTGTGATACTATCAATTCCAACAACTGCAATATTGTAGTGAATGAAATTGGGGACTTCGGTATTTACAACTTTAGCCAAGTCTCAGTAAGCATTGAATGGGCCAATTTGCTTTCAAAGGGACTCCATTTTGTACCAGAAAGAAATGCTAATATAGTGGACACTATTTTACAGTTAAAAATGTTCACTAGAAAAATGAACTTGGCTTTGCATTTCTCTAATTCTGATACAGGGATTAATTGTGATAGATTACGGAGACCTAGTACTTTTTTTTCCACCTTCACATCCTTTGGTACAAATATTTGAAGGGTTATGTGAAACTGAGATCGGAGGGGTATTATACAACAACAATTCCTCTAACATTAAAAATGTATCTGAGAGAGAAATAACAGTATTGGAAAATATTATTGGACAGAAGGAAACCAGAATAATGAAACCTGATAAGGGTGGGGGCCTGGTAATCATGGATTATAATGACTGTAACAGCAAAATGTTTGAGCTACTATATAGTGATGTATACTTAGAAGTTTCATGAAACAAACTGAACATAGCTTATCGTAACATTGATTTAGATCTTGAACAAATGGTACTCAATGGACAGGTTACTTTAGAGACTTTTGAATTTTTAGAGACAAAATATCCCAGGATCCCAACGATATTTGGGATCCCAAAGATCCATAAATGTATCTCTGATCCACCAATGCGACCAGTTGTAGATGCTAAAGCATCTAAAACTTTTAGTATTGCTAAATTTATTGATGAAAAGGTCAAGCATATCCTAGATGGACGGGCCTCAATACTTAGGGATTCATGGGATTTTCTTAGGAAATCAAACATGATATGTTTGATAAAAACCTGATTCTTGTTACTATAGACGTTTGTGATTTATTTTCAGTAATACCACACCAAATAGGGCTCGAGTGGTTTTATGATTTTTTATGTAGTAATAGTACATTAGATCATAATACAATATTAACAATTCGAGCCTGCATGGAAATTGTGCTTGAGAATAATTTCATCACTTTTGAAGGGCACCTTTTTAAACAAAGGCAAGGTGTTGCAATGGGTGCTTGCTGTGCTCCAGTGTTTGCTAATATTGTATTGGCACAATGGGAAGATTTGTATGTATTTAACTCTGAATTCAGGACTTCATGGGTACTGTATGGGTGGTACTTCGATGATATTGTCCTGTTCTGGAAGGGGAGTGAACACAACTGAACAGGTTTTTCACTTTCATTAATGAAACAATTACTTTTTTAAGATTCACCATGAACAAAGATTTGGATTTGGTTAATTATTTGGCTGTGACTATCATGAAAGACTATGATAGAGAATGTTTCACTTCCCGATTGTACAGAAAACCAACTTATTCAAATTCTTTATTACACTTCATGAGCTGGCACCCATTGCACCAAAAGAAGGCTTTGGTAAAAGGCCAATATGTAAGATTAGCCAGGATGGTGTCTGAACCTGATGATTTCAAAACAGAATGTGATGATATGAAGGATATGTTAGAGAAGAGAGGGTACCCTGAGATGTTCATAAACGCCATTGTGGTTGACGTTAAAAAATAAAAGGACAAGTGGGCATTTTTTCCCCCTTTTAGTTAAGGAGAATTCTGATAGAATAGGTGATGAGGGGAAGTAGGCGACACAGTTTTGGACGTGCATTAACACTGACTTTTACATCCAATTTTTATGACATTAAGAATATTATTAACAAATTTTGGAGACTATTTCATATGGACATTGATGTCAAAGAAAAAATAGGGGACAAACCTGTTGTGGTCTCTAAGAAAGTCACCTCATTAAAAGGACTATTACAAAGGAAAAACAAGACTTTGGGGCAGCTAGGTGGGAGTTATAGGTGTGGAAGATGCCCCCAATGCCCTTATATGATGGAATCTGTGAGCATTAAGATTAAGAATTTTGGAAGTATAAAAACAGGGAAAAAGCATTATTGTTATAGTAAAGGGGTTGTATATGTGGCACTAAGTGACTCGTGAGAGTTATTATGTGGGCAAAACAAAGAATGCACTTATGATATTAAACAAAAACATGAAAAAATGCCCTTTAAAAACATATTAATAGTCACCCTCAGCATGGGTTTAGATTCTTTGTGGTAGAACAGGTTGATTTGGGGCCACGGAGGGGGGGACCAGTAGAGGATTTTTTGGAATTTTTGGAATTAAAGTGGCAAATAAAATTAAATGCTTACTAGGCCCCAGGGTTAAATGACAAGATTTCCTTGTGCCCTTTGTTAAAACTCAAATCTATGTTCATGTTTTGAATTATACACGGATCTATAAATTTTACAGTTGGGACATTCATATGTATTAGTATCTGTATCAATGTTTTAGCAATTTAAAAACTTTTGATTGTTTTTATATGTATATTTTAATACAATTCTGTATGCATTAATATTAATGATACTAAAATGGGGAAATGATGTAATGCATATTGCAGTGGTTGGTCAAGGGGTATTATTTAAACTGTAGTTTTTAAATAGGCTGTATTCTGAAGAATTCATTTTACCTGACAAAAGCGCTAAATAAAAGTTCAACTGGACTATATTGGTGTCATTGCTGCCTGGTGGAGTGGTTGCCTTAGGATTATTAGTTTATTTGTGAACTTCCTCAAGCATATTATAATTCACTGTTCTAAACTTCTCATAGGTTCATAGGTTCATAGGTTCATACTAGGCTATCTGCCCGAGGGCATTTACAAGCCTAGCCCATAGTTTTGTGGCTTACGCCACCCCTTTAGTATGGGGAACTATACCCATTATCTTCCTTCAAAATTTCTATGGCTTCATGGACTACTCTATGTCAGTATATTACAGACATAAAGGATTAGCGACCCGTCAGGTAGAAACTCAGAAAACACCTGCAGGATAGATGTAAATGCATGTGCATTTTAGATAAACAAAAAACACTTTTCTTCATTCACATTTCCTCTTGCCGCATTCTGTTACACCATATGACAGATACTGTGTGTGTGTGTGTGTGTGTGTGTGTGTGTGTGTGTGTGTGTGTGTGTGTGTGTGTGTGTGTGTGTGTGTGTGTGTGTGTGTGTGTGTGTGTGTGTGTGTGTACATCTCTATGTGTGTGTGTGTGTGTGTGTGTGTGTGTGTGCACATCTCTATCTGTATGTGTGTGTGTACATCTCTATCTGTATGTGTGTGTGTGTGTGTGTGTGTGTGTACATCTCTATCTGTATGTGTGTGTGTGTGTGTGTGTGTGTGTGTGTGTGTGTGTGTGTGTGTGTGTACATCTCTATCTGTATGTGTGTGTGTGTGTGTGTGTGTGTGTGTGTGTGTGTGTGTGTGTGTGTGTGTGTGTGTGTGTGTGTGTACATCTCTATCTGTATGTGTGTGTGTACATCTCTATCTGTGTGTGTGTGTGTGTGTGTGTGTGTGTGTGTGTGTGTGTGTACATCTCTATCTGTATGTGTGTGTGTGTGTGTGTGTGTGTGTGTGTGTGTGTGTGTGTGTGTGTGTGTGTGTGTGTGTGTGTGTGTGTGTGTACATCTGTGTGTGTGTGTGTGTGTGTGTACATCTCTATCTGTATGTGTGTGTGTGTGTGTGTGTGTGTGTGTGTGTGTGTGTGTGTGTGTGTGTGTGTACATCTCCATCTGTGTGTGTGTGTGTACATCTCTATCTGTATGTGTGTGTGTGTGTGTGTGTGTGTGTGTGTGTGTGTGTACATCTGTGTGTGTGTGTACATCTCTATTTGTATGTGTGTGTGTGTGTGTGTGTGTGTGTGTATACATCTCTATCTGTGTGTGTGTGTGTGTACATCTCTATCTGTGTGTGTGTGTGTGTGTGTGTGTGTGTGTGTGTGTGTGTGTGTGTGTGTGTGTACATCTCTATCTGTATGTGTGTGTGTGTGTGTGTGTGTGTGTGTGTGTGTGTGTACATCTCTATCTGTGTGTGTGTGTGTGTGTGTGTGTGTGTGTGTGTGTGTGTGTGTGTGTGTGTGTATGTGTGTACATCTCCATCTGTATGTGTGTGTGTGTGTGTGTGTGTGTGTGTGTACATCTCTATCTGTATGTGTGTGTGTGTGTGTGTGTACATCTCTATCTGCATGTGTGTGTGTGTGTGTGTGTGTGTGTGTGTGTGTGTGTGTGTGTGTGTGTGTGTGTGTGTGTGCGCGTGTGAATGTGTGTTCACATGCATGTTAATTTTTCATTGTGCATAAAATCTTCTGCCTTCTGAAACTTGCTGTTTAATTATCTCCTTCCCTGTAATTAATTGTCACTTTCTCATTCTCTCCGACTCAGGTAATACTGAAGGGTCCCTGGACCAGACCACTTATCTAGGTAATACAATAAATAAAACACAAATAAATAGCTGTTTATTTCAGTATGAAACAGTGTAGTTGCAGCACACTTTCATCCTTTTCTGTCAAATATTTTATAAAATTGTATCTTTTTTTGTGGTGTCGTTTTGTGCACACGCTGTAGTAATGGCACATTCTGCACCCATGTCCACATATCTCAGCTCGTCTGATGACTCAAGGAACCTTAACTGCTGCTATGTGTGATGAACTTGTATGATTCTTTGCTTTTAACCTGTCTAAAACCAGATAATTTTCTCCTCAAAGGCATCTACCTACTGCCTCTTGCTTTTATTGAGATCAATTGTCCATTTGTTTTCTTTTTTTGGGACAGACTTCAGACTATAAGATGTTTTATTTAGTTGCTTCCTCACTGACAGACCCAGATAATACTTTGAAAGATTATTAGAAGGTTCAATGTTCATTTATTTTAATGACTTAATATCTACTTAATGAATGTTGTCCTTCTTATATTTTTCATGGCGTCCATGATTTCTGGTATACCTGAACAGCACTGTATATGATGTGGCTTAGTTTAAATTTGACAATGAAATAACGGATTGTATTAGAAGACAAATTTTACTGTATGTCATTTTTATAAATTGAGATGAATAGAATAATGTGCAACAAGTTTCCATTCATTTAGATCATATTTGTAGACCATTAACGTTCCAGTATTTCATGATATATATAAGGGAAATATAATATGACCTACGGTAGCTTTCAATTGAATTAAGAGAAAGATCCTATATTTAGATCTAGGAATAATTAGGATGTATTTTAGATGTTTTAGAATTAAATATATGTAATTTGTCATCTCTTAAATATCTCAACTGTATTTACACTCATCTGTCATATAAGCTGTATTGTAGAAAAAAGAATCTTCAATAAGTCCTTCCATGGGGCTCTATGTACAAGACCAAACCAATAAAACAAGATTTTGAGAAAAGCTATTTTATGTATGTATGTATTTATTTATTTATTTAATTTGTTAACTGTCTGGGTAGGTGGGCTGGTCCAAGGACCTGCTCCCTATTTTAATTCTAAGACTTGTTAAGGCTAGTCACAGAGTTATGAAAAAAAAGTCAGAAAATACAGGAGAGCAGTGAATGTTGAACATTGTTGTTCATTTTAAAATTGTTTTTACAAGAGGCATGCCTTCTCTGAGGGTACAGCCCAGCTAGCTGGAATTTTATAAATAATACTATGTCATTTGTGAATATTAATATGATTCGTATGCTTGTCTTACAAATGTAAGAAAACTATATGTTATGTGTATATTAAACTACTGCTGCAAAAATGTGTGTTGAACTGTATGTTCTGTACTGAGCTTCAAGAATGTAACCACAGTGTACCTTGTTGGAAAAGAACAGAGTTAACTTGCAAACTCTAAGAAAATAAGTGAATTATTTTATATATGTGTTTATCACTGAAGGAGGCAGGATGTCTACATCTAGAGGTTTCTTTCTATTGTTTGGAAACAGAAATAATTACAGGTTTCACATGTAAAAGTGTTTAACTGTTTTAAGACTTCCAGTTGTAGGCAAACTTCTGAGAGATAAGTATTTTTAACACAGAAGTGCTAAATCTTAGTTTCTGTTAGCCTGGAAACTGAAGGCAAGTGACAAATTGTGATGTCATCCAGTTGATCCAGCAGCAATGTGTTGTTATAATTTAAAAAACTCTCTCTCAGAGAAAGTCTGTGCATTTTGTATTTGTCTTGGATCTGAAAACATCAATTCAGCACTTCTCATCTGTATTTGCCTTGCGCTGTAAGTAAGTTATTTAGGTATAGTATTTCTTTTAGAGATAGATAGGAATATAGTAAAGATTATTTTAGATGTTTTCTGTATTTATGTGAGACTGTCCTGCAATGTTGTTTTAAAATATTTCATGTGATTCTGAACTCTGCAGTCACTGTGTTGAGTTATTGAGTATTGTCTTGTTCTTTTATTATTTATTATTAAATATATTTAGACCTTTTAATTGTGGCTGGTTTGTTTAGTGATATTTACGCTCTTAGAGTACATGCATATGTATTTGGTGACACTGTACATGTCACTCTTAAATAGCCTTGCAAGTCTTGGTCACACTTACCATTTGCATAACAGTAACATCACATATTAGGATTGGTCACCCTTTGGGAAGGGCCTTATAGTAGCTGATAAAGAGCTGGTTGATGACAGTGATAACTACCTTTAAGTCTGGGCAGAAGGGGACATAGCTAGTAAACTTGTGCTAGCCTTTCCCAGGAGTGTGTGTATGTATGAACCAAATCTCAAGGTGTGTATGTCTGCTACTTGGGCAGGGGCACGAAGCACTGGTTGGACAGAGAGGGTGCTGGAGGTTTTGGCTTGACCACTCAGCTGAGATCTTAACCCTATAGCTATGCCAGTGGGGAGTCTTACTGGGGATATGGAGAAAGAGGGGAGAAACCAGCCCCAGACTGACTGTGATCTCTGTGTGCTCTTAAGGGAAATTGTATTTTACTGTGTGTGTACTTGTCATCCTGCCAATGTTCACGTCCCTCACTGGTGCTAGTGGTGAGGATTGAAACTCTTTGATTACTGGGCCAGTGCAGGGGCATCACACCTCCCGCACCACGTATAGTTATACATACCAACTCTCAGGTGATCATGCCTTAGAGAAAAGGGAATATTTACAGAAATGGCTCTGGCTTACATACTAATATGTAAGTCCACATTTTCAATCATTCAGCCTGGCTATCCTGGGACTTGCACTGAGTCTCAGAATATCAAATGGTTACTGACAGGACCCTTGGAAGCAAGGCCCCAGCACAAAAGCAACTTTCTATTTATCTGTCTACCTATCTGTCTGTCTATCTATCCATCCTGTACACAAGGTTACACAAATATGTATGGTAAGTGTATACACAGTTTTAACTGAGATGTAAGTTGTTTATGCAAATATAAAAATGAATTAATATATATTTTGTTGCACACCAACATAGAACAAAAGGAAGACAGTTTTATATTTTAATAATCCAGTTTGTTAACCAGATAAGTCCTCTAAACATATAGTCCCTTTTCAGGTGCAAGATGGGAAAAATATCTAATTAAGTGACTTGTTCAAGGCACACAGCAAGCAAATGAGGGCTGAGGGATTCAAACCCTATACCACAGGATCTAATGCTTGAAACTTTAATTGCTCTGCCAACTGCCAGATTTTTGTTAACTCCATTTGGAATGCAGACAATTTTTCAAAGTGGTTAAATCCATATATATTTTTTTCAAAATACAGGAAGGAATAAAAGATATGCAGTGACTATACTATACATTTTTACTGCAAGTAATCTCTCCTCAGAAGGAATGCAAGACAAGACTGTTGTCTCATTTGTTCTCAGTTTTCCTATAGCATTATGAAAAATGAAGATCTTCATTAGGTCAAGTGTTCACTGATATGGGGAAATCTAAATATTTCTGGGAATTGACCCGTTTTATATGAATGCCACCTCTTATCTCAGTTGTCTGTTCTACAAATAACTAAATGAAAACTAATTTAGGTTGATTTAGGTTCATAGGTTCATAGGTTCATACTAGGCTATCTGCCCAAGGGCATTTATAAGCCTAGCCCAGAGTTTTGTGGCTTTCGCCACCCCTTTAGTTTGGAGGATACTATGCCCATTATTTTGCTGTGCCTCTGTCAAGCAGTGACACTGAGATAATCCCTGGGGTACATCTCCCATCCATTGGTCAAGATTTCTCTTGAACAAAGCCAGCGAGGTGCTCTGCCTCACATGTACCGGGATTTTGTTCCACAGCATAGGGAGTCTCTGGGTGATGAATCTGTCCCTCCAGCACGTCCTATTAATAACCGTGTCAAGGTTTAAGTCTCCCGCCCTTGTAGTTCTGAGGGATCTAGATTTTTTGAGGTGAAGCATGTTCATCAATTCCGGGTTGGACATGGCCTTGTATGTCAGGCACAGGTCACCTCTGAGCAGACGGTAAGTGACTGAATAGAGCTGGAGTTCCTTCAGTCGGGCAGCATAGGACATATTTTTGAGACCCTTTATCCTTTTGGTGAGGAACTTTTGGGGCCTTTCCAGTTGCTGCAGGTGTCGTGTCAGATACATTCCGAATGGGGCATTGTACTCAATCATTGGTCTGATGAGTGATGAGTACAGGGGGTCGATGACTTCCCTTGATCTAGATGTGAATCCCTTCATGATCAGGTGGGCAATGTAGAAAGTCTTCCTAACTACTTTGGCAACATGAGTGTCAAATGAAAGGTTACTGTCAACCTGGGTCGCCAGATCCCTGACAACCTCTTCTGTGCTTAGTGGGTTGCCGCCTATATGGTAGCTAGGGGTAACCTTGTTTTTCCCGAAGGGTATGACTATGCATTTTTTGGCGTTTAACTTTAGGCCATGGCTCTGGCACCAGTTATCCATTTCTATAAGACCCTTCTGAAGGATATCTGTGTCAGATGTGTTCTCAACTATGGCGCCCAGTTTGCAGTCATCTGCAAATTTTGTCAGCCATAATCCTCCTGTGTTTGCTTGTACTTCTGAAATGTGGATGCCGAACAGGAGAGGGCCCAGGACTGAGCCCTGTGGGACACCACTTGTGACAGGCTTTGAGTCTGACATGGCGCCAGCAACTCTGGGTTCTGTCACTTAGCCAGTTTGCAACCCATCTTGTGACGTATGGGTTTACATTTAAGCTGATGAGTTTTTCAATGATACCTGAGTGGGGTATTGTGTCGAAAGTCTTTGCCAGGTCGAGGTAGGCTGTGTGGACTGCCTTTCCCTCATCAATGGCCTTGGTGACTGTTTCAAAAGTCAACCAAGTTTAAAAGGCATGATCTGCCTTTGACAAAGCCAAACTGGGTCGGATCCAAAGTCTGCAAGTCTCCTATGTCTTTATTTATGAGTTCCATTATGATCCTCTCCATAGCTTTGCAGATCAAGCTTGTCAAGCTGATGGGACAGTAATTTCCAGGGTCGGTGGAGGCACCGCCTTTGTGAAGTGGGACCACAGTTGCCGTACGCCACTCCTTAGGCACATATCCTGAGGTGAGGCTAAGATTAAACAGCTGCCCTAACTGCGGGTTTAATTCCTCATTGAGTTCGTGGAGCACACATCCAGGGACACCATCAGGTCCCATGGGTGCTGTGTTTTTTGCCTTGGAGAGAGCAGTTCTCACCTGAGCGTTAGAGTTGTTTGGGGGGCTATAATTCTCTGGTATAGATATCTCACTTTTTGGGGGGAGGGGAGAGTTTGCACTGAACCTGTCAGCCAGTATGTTGGCAATGTCTGTAGGTTCAGTAATTTTTACATCATTTTGAACTAATTCTGAGCATATCTGGGAGTTTCCTCCCAGGTTTCTAACATAGCTAAAGAAGGCCTTATGATTGTCCTTTGAGTCCTTAGCGACTTTTCTCTCAAAATTTGCCTTGGATGATTTTATGAGAGATCTTAGTATTTACTTATAATGATCAAGGGTGTTTTCCCTTTTAAGGATTTTGCTCTATCTTGTAGTAGCTTCCTCCTTTTGTTGTAGAGCTTGTTTATGGCTGGGGTCCACCAGACTGGACACTTGCCTTTGGTACAAAGAGTCTTTGTTTTGTTTGGGATTGCCTGATCCATGCAGTCCTGTAGGTGCTGGTAGAAGGCATTTGTAAGTGATTCAGCGGCTTGAGTAATGGTTTCTGCAGGCTCGGGGGCCTTAAAAGAGACCACACCAGTCTTTAGAAGTGTGAAGTCGGCTTTTGAGAAGTTCTTCACTGTGGTCTTTTTTATCTCAGGTGGGGGCGGGATGTGGATTTCCAGTGAGATTAGTTTATGGTCTGATCTCACCAGTGAGGGGTATACTTCCAGTGTTGAACATTGTGACCCCATGTTCGTGATGATGAGATCTAGTATGTTTTCTCCTCTTGTGGGGATGGTGACTAGTTGTTCCATGGCATTTGAGTTTATGAACTCTAGGAACCTTTGGGCTAGAGTGTTGGGGCTTGAGTAGTGATCCCAGTCTATATTTGGGTAGTTGAAATCACCTAGTATGATGGTGTTTGGAGATACATTTATCCCCTCCAGTGTTTTCAGGAAAGCTATGTGAGGTTCCTGAGATTGAGAGGGTGGCCTGTAACATGCTACAAATTGCAGAGCAGTCTTGCCTATGGTTAATTGCACCTGGATGGTCTCCGATGCATTGTGCGTTGCCACCAACCGTGAGGTGTGGGTGTCTTTGATGAATATAGACACCCCCCCTCCTTTCTTGGTGTTGTCCGGATTTTGGGGCCGGGACGCATGATATGAGGTAAAACCTGATAGTGCCGGGGTGCTCTCGGGAGCCTTGAACCAGGTTTCAGTCACAGCACAGACATTGATGTTCTCCATACTGAGAAGGGCCTCGAGTGTGTGCATCTTGAGGTTGAGACTTCTGGCATTGAGCAGCATTACCCTT
This sequence comes from Protopterus annectens, assembly GCF_019279795.1. Classification (NCBI taxonomy): domain Eukaryota; kingdom Metazoa; phylum Chordata; order Ceratodontiformes; family Protopteridae; genus Protopterus; species Protopterus annectens. The sequence continues at coordinate 317,711,335 of NC_056750.1, read as the reverse complement.
AGTTTTTTTCCTTTTTTGTGTTCTAGGGTGGTAAGTTTAGAATTTGAGCCTTGCCTAAAAAATGCACTATGGGGGTGGCAAGAGCCTTTGCCAATATCCGGAAGCCCAGGGGTGACAGGTGCAAGCCGTCCCTTGTGAAGCAGTGGCTTGTCCAGCATGTCATCCCAGGCAGACAGACATTGGATCCCCTTTGAATGACACCAGAGTTTAAGCCAATTATTAAAGCTGATCATCTTGTCTCTGTATTGTGGCATCATTCTTGGTGAAGGTAGGATACTGCTCAAGGTCAGGGTCATACCTGCCTGGGCTACATAATCAGAGAGCTCATCTATGTCTCTTTTCATGTAGTCCAAGGAGGTACATCTCAGGTTGTTCACACCAGCGTGGACAATGACAGAGTCGTACTTGTACCTGCTGTTGAGAGACCTGAGTGCTTGCGTTATGTGGCGGATTCTAGCGCCCGACATGCAGCTTACTGTGACCTTTTCCTTGCTCAATCTGGTGAGCGGGACGTCAGTGTGTTAGAGTTAGAGATCCAAAAATGGTAGAAAATTACGACAGAGAATCAAAATCTTGAGAAAGAGTTACATGGAAGTACCCTGCAGTATCGTGGTACCAGTAACAGATAGAGCTTGTTATCTAGATTAACTTTGATGCCAAAAGCTTTGATATGTTTATTTTTGCTTATACACTATGCCAAAGATTAAATAACCAATGGGAACAAGGAAGGTAAAAGCAGACGTTATTTTTTTACATATTTTACATACATTTTATCTGAAGTGTATGGCCTATTTAATAACACTTGAGAAGGCAGTATAGGTTGCTCAATTTCCTGGAGTACTGCAGCAATTCCATTTTATCTAATGTGCTGAAAACATATTCCCATTTCAGTACAACTGATGCCTTGTCTTTGTCAGAGCTCAGCGATATCTTACTCGCTGTTCAAAAGACATGTTCCCCTATCACAGCAGCTTTCAAGACTGAACATTATTTCTGACATGCCCCATTGTGCTCTCCGTACATCAGCTGCATTATTAACAAATGCTTATTATAACTTGTTCATGAACATTCAACACACACAAACATTTAATCCTTGCCAAAAGGCTGAGAAGTGATCTTTCAGACGGATGTAAAGAGTTCACTTCTTTTCTCATATATCCAGCTCAATGCAGCCTTATACTTTAGTCTTATTAAATAGAGGCGAGGACAGAATACTGCAAAAAGAATATATAGTAAAAAATATTGTTCTTAATAATATTCACTTTCTTCTGCAATGTTAATTGTATATATTTCTTTAGTTCTGACATTTTACAGAAATAAACACTATAGAGAGCTTAATGACTTGATGTTTATTTATAATTATTAACAATAAATGAACATAGCTGGAAGGTTCTATCACAATAACATAAATTTTTACCAAACCAGGAAGTGCACTGAAACCAGAAACCAAACATAATAAGATACAGAAAGACTGTGCTGCTGTAGGAACAGATTGCCACCAAATCAGTTTAACATTTATTAATAAAAACTAAAAAACACTTATATCCATACATACAAGTGTGTGTCACTGTGAGTGTTCGTACACCCTTTCTTGTCTTACCTTGTCTGGTAAACTTGTAGGTTTAGGCCTTTCCCGCCCCTCTACCTCTGGTAACTCTTAGATACCATCGCTGGTATCCTTATTGTTCCTCTTTTTCATCTATTACCCTCTTGGGGGTAATTTTCAAAGTACCATCGTTGGTACAGCCATAAAAAAAAATAACAGCTGTTTTCTGTCCTTCCCCTTTCTGTTAGTTTTTTGTGTGCATGTGTGTGTCTGTACGTGTGCCTTCCTGTTATTTTTGGACTATGGTAGAAAAACAGGGAGCCGCAAGGTTCAAACAATGTGACAAATGTGGCAGAAAGATGTCCAAGTGCTACGGGCATCTTTCATTTATTTATTGTTTATGTATGCCACATTTGGAATTACAACTGCCATATGAACTCTGCAAGGGTTTCAGTGCTCGAACCCTTACAGAGAGGTTTAACAAACCTATCCTCAAGGGGCTGCTAAAATGCCCTTTTGGTGAGGCTTTGTCTGAAGTGGAGACATCTAAGTCTCCCAGAAAAGAATCCAAGAAAAGAAGCCACTCAGTACCTACATCTCCTAAAGTACAAGAAACTAAATTGTCTAAGGTGCAGGTTTCAACTCCTCTCTCAGAACCAAGGCTTAAAATACCAAAATCTGCACTGACTTCTGCCCTGACACTGATATCTATCACATCCCCCTCAGTGCCAACCATTATTGACACTACCAAATCTTCTATGGCGCCGACCTTAACATCGGTACCGATGACCCTCTCGGCACCAGTTATAGTCTAGCCAAGCATTCTGGTCACTTCCTCCCCCCTGCAAAACAAATTATTGGTCAACAGACCACAGTGCTGAAGGTCAAGAGTCTATCCTAAACCAGCACAATAACAGATTTGGGGTGTAGATACCAATGACCTAATGACAGTTTTTACAACCATGTAAAATAGTTATTCACAAATTTCAGTCAGTGCATTACCTGGCCAATGTGAATTCAATAACAGTCATGTCCAGGTCGATAACACTATCCCTATCTCCAACTAGGAAGTGTTTCCACCTCTTAGGTGTTCTGAGAGGATTAGGCAAAGGGAGGATGGTCATCACCAGGTTAACCAACAGCTTTTTTAGAAGTCTTATTTACCAACAAGGATGAATTCATGGTGGTCACAACAGGGGGTTCAGCCCAACCTTCAGAACCCACCACAGCAAAGATATCAGAACCAAGGGAAGTGAATTTGCAACTACTTGCCAATTCCAGCAATGCCAAATATCAGTTGGGTGTGACTGTGTGTACTACCACTACCAATCACACTGGTGATTTTAAAGTACACAGTTTTTTCAATACAAAAATTGACGTTGCTGTAGTGGCTGTTTTATCTAAGGGTATGGCATTTGTATCATTCCCCTAACAGTAATATGACATCTATAATTATGGACTTGAAAATTTACTTGAGGAAATTGAATTGCCAGTTATTATGTAATGACAATTTGCCCTACAATATTAATAGTAGTAATACATTTAAAATAGCAAGTATTTACAGCCCACCCCTACATCCAGTTTTCAATTGTTGAGAAGGTAACTGAATTAGAGATAAGGAGAAAGTTGGATAAAAATAGGGTCCGGCATTTGGGGAGGTATTGTAATCTGAATAATGATGAAATATTAATTTTGGATTTTCATAGAAAACAAAGCATTAGGATCATGAAACTGAATAAAGGGGGTGGGGTGGTTATCATGAATATAAAATACTATATTAAAAGGATGGGGGATATTCTGGATATGGACAATTATGAAGTGGTTAGTAGGAGTGAACTAAATAGGCTCTACCATAAAATTTATCAACAAATTAATGATTATTGAATGGAGGCTTGATTTGGATTTATTTAATTATCTGAATATTATTGTTCCAGTTACACCAATAATCTTTGGGGTCCCCAAGATAGATAGGAGTTTGAATAAACCACCGATGCATGCCATAGTGGACAGGCACAATTCTTTCACCTCAGATTGTGATAGGTTTTTGGATACTGAGTTTAAAAAAAGTGTCGAGGATGAAAAAATTTATAAGGATTCCTGGAGCTTTTTAGAATTAATTAATGGGTTAGAGTTCCACCTTTATGATATTTTACTAACTATTGACGTGAGAGACCTCTATACAGTTATCCCTCAAACTATTGGTATCCAATGGGTGGTTGAATTTTTACAGCTGAAAGAGGTCTCACAGGAGAAAATTAACCTGTTGGAGGAACTGTTAGAAATGGTTTTAAGTAATTATTATATCCACTTCAAAGGGAAATTTTACCTACAGAAAAGTGGGGTGAGCATGGGTTCCTCATGTGCAGCGGCCTTTGCTAATATAGTTGTGGCCTATTGGGAAAATTAATTCATTTTTTTATAATACAAAGATTTTCTACTATTTTATGTACCATTTCAGGATGATATATGTATCATTTGGAAGGAGCGGATGGATGAACTTGATAATTTTTTTGCTTCTATTTGGTAACATCATGGAATTAATAGATTTCACTCATTTATATGATTTAAATGCAATTTCCTATTTGGACATTTTATTAACAAAATATTATCTCAGCAAGGTATACATTTCGGACATAGAAAGAGCAGTGATGGTCCAACAGCTTCCTCCACTACACTAGCTGTCATGCTTAACACCAAAAAAGATTGATGGTGAAGGGTCAGTTAGTGAGGGCAGCTAGAATGGTATCTCTTGATAACCAATTTTTGGAAATGTGTTCCTTGCTTGTGGACATGTTTGGGAAGGTTTATCCAACCAAATTACTGAATGAATTAGTGGAGGAAGAATGGGTCAAAAGGCCTAGTGACCTTTACTCCTCAGTCTCCTTAACAACTGCTGTGTGGTCCTGACTCGGATTATTGCCAAATCTCTTCCTATCCTGTACCCTGCAATAAGGGACCTGCCTGAATTCTAAGGATTCCATCATCTCCCTCCAGACTGCCAACTTGGACCTTCCTTTCTGTTGCCCCAGTAATTTTCACCTCTATAACAATATTTGGAAAACTTCCTATCCTGTACCCTGCAATAAGGGACCTGCCTGAATTCTAAGGATTCCCTCATCTACCTCCAGTCTGCCAAATTGGACCTTCCTTTCTGTTGCCCCAGTACTTTTCACCTCTATAACAGTATTTGGCAAACTTCCTATCCTGTACCCTGCAATAAGGGACCTGCCTGAATTCTAAGGATTCCCTCATCTTCCTCCAGTCTGCCAACTTGGACCTTCCTTTCTGTTGCCCCAGTACTTTTCACCTCTATAACAGTATTTGGCAAACTTCCTATCCTGTACCCTGCAATAAGGGACCTGCCTGAATTCTAAGGATTCCCTCATCTTCCTCCAGTCTGCCAACTTGGACCTTCCTTTCTGTTGCCCCAGTACTTTTCACCTCTATAACAGTATTTGGCAAACTTCCTATCCTGTACCCTGCAATAAGGGACCTGCCTGAATTCTAAGGATTCCCTCATCTACCTCCAGTCTGCCAACTTGGACCTTCCTTTCTGTTGCCCCAGTACTTTTCACCTCTATAACAGTATTTGGCAAACTTCCTATCCTGTACCCTGCAATAAGGGACCTGCCTGAATTCTAAGGATTCCCTCATCTACCTCCAGTCTGCCAACTTGGACCTTCCTTTCTGTTGCCCCAGTACTTTTCACCTCTATAACAGTATTTGGCAAACTTCCTATCCTGTACCCTGCAATAAGGGACCTGCCTGAATTCTAAGGATTCCCTCATCTACCTCCAGTCTGCCAACTTGGACCTTCCTTTCTGTTGCCCCAGTACTTTTCACCTCTATAACAGTATTTGGCAAACTTCCTATCCTGTACCCTGCAATAAGGGACCTGCCTGAATTCTAAGGATTCCTCATCTACCTCCAGTCTGCCAACTTGGACCTTCCTTTCTGTTGCCCCAGTACTTTTCACCTCTATAACAGTATTTGGCAAACTTCCTATCCTGTACCCTGCAATAAGGGACCTGCCTGAATTCTAAGGATTCCCTCATCTACCTCCAGTCTGCCAACTTGGACCTTCCTTTCTGTTGCCCCAGTACTTTTCACCTCTATAACAGTATTTGGCAAACTTCCTATCCTGTACCCTGCAATAAGGACCTGCCTGAATTCTAAGGATTCCCTCATCTACCTCCAGTCTGCCAACTTGGACCTTCCTTTCTGTTGCCCCAGTACTTTTCACCTCTATAACAGTATTTGGCAAACTTCCTATCCTGTACCCTGCAATAAGGGACCTGCCTGAATTCTAAGGATTCCCTCATCTACCTCCAGTCTGCCAACTTGGACCTTCCTTTCTGTTGCCCCAGTACTTTTCACCTCTATAACAGTATTTGGCAAACTTCCTATCCTGTACCCTGCAATAAGGGACCTGCCTGAATTCTAAGGATTCCCTCATCTACCTCCAGTCTGCCAACTTGGACCTTCCTTTCTGTTGCCCCAGTACTTTTCACCTCTATAACAGTATTTGGCAAACTTCCTATCCTGTACCCTGCAATAAGGGACCTGCCTGAATTCTAAGGATTCCCTCATCTACCTCCAGTCTGCCAACTTGGACCTTCCTTTCTGTTGCCCCAGTACTTTTCACCTCTATAACAGTATTTGGCAAACTTCCTATCCTGTACCCTGCAATAAGGGACCTGCCTGAATTCTAAGGATTCCCTCATCTACCTCCAGTCTGCCAACTTGGACCTTCCTTTCTGTTGCCCCAGTACTTTTCACCTCTATAACAGTATTTGGCAAACTTCCTATCCTGTACCCTGCAATAAGGGACCTGCCTGAATTCTAAGGATTCCCTCATCTACCTCCAGTCTGCCAACTTGGACCTTCCTTTCTGTTGCCCCAGTACTTTTCACCTCTATAACAGTATTTGGCAAACTTCCTATCCTGTACCCTGCAATAAGGGACCTGCCTGAATTCTAAGGATTCCCTCATCTACCTCCAGTCTGCCAACTTGGACCTTCCTTTCTGTTGCCCCAGTACTTTTCACCTCTATAACAGTATTTGGCAAACTTCCTATCCTGTACCCTGCAATAAGGGACCTGCCTGAATTCTAAGGATTCCCTCATCTACCTCCAGTCTGCCAACTTGGACCTTCCTTTCTGTTGCCCCAGTACTTTTCACCTCTATAACAGTATTTGGCAAACTTCCTATCCTGTACCCTGCAATAAGGGACCTGCCTGAATTCTAAGGATTCCCTCATCTACCTCCAGTCTGCCAACTTGGACCTTCCTTTCTGTTGCCCCAGTACTTTTCACCTCTATAACAGTATTTGGCAAACTTCCTATCCTGTACCCTGCAATAAGGGACCTGCCTGAATTCTAAGGATTCCTCATCTACCTCCAGTCTGCCAACTTGGACCTTCCTTTCTGTTGCCCCAGTACTTTTCACCTCTATAACAGTATTTGGCAAACTTCCTATCCTGTACCCTGCAATAAGGGACCTGCCTGAATTCTAAGGATTCCCTCATCTACCTCCAGTCTGCCAACTTGGACCTTCCTTTCTGTTGCCCCAGTACTTTTCACCTCTATAACAGTATTTGGCAAACTTCCTATCCTGTACCCTGCAATAAGGGACCTGCCTGAATTCTAAGGATTCCCTCATCTACCTCCAGTCTGCCAACTTGGACCTTCCTTTCTGTTGCCCCAGTACTTTTCACCTCTATAACAGTATTTGGCAAACTTCCTATCCTGTACCCTGCAATAAGGGACCTGCCTGAATTCTAAGGATTCCCTCATCTACCTCCAGTCTGCCAACTTGGACCTTCCTTTCTGTTGCCCCAGTACTTTTCACCTCTATAACAGTATTTGGCAAACTTCCTATCCTGTACCCTGCAATAAGGGACCTGCCTGAATTCTAAGGATTCCCTCATCTACCTCCAGTCTGCCAACTTGGACCTTCCTTTCTGTTGCCCCAGTACTTTTCACCTCTATAACAGTATTTGGCAAACTTCCTATCCTGTACCCTGCAATAAGGGACCTGCCTGAATTCTAAGGATTCCCTCATCTACCTCCAGTCTGCCAACTTGGACCTTCCTTTCTGTTGCCCCAGTACTTTTCACCTCTATAACAGTATTTGGCAAACTTCCTATCCTGTACCCTGCAATAAGGGACCTGCCTGAATTCTAAGGATTCCCTCATCTACCTCCAGTCTGCCAACTTGGACCTTCCTTTCTGTTGCCCCAGTACTTTTCACCTCTATAACAGTATTTGGCAAACTTCCTATCCTGTACCCTGCAATAAGGGACCTGCCTGAATTCTAAGGATTCCCTCATCTACCTCCAGTCTGCCAACTTGGACCTTCCTTTCTGTTGCCCCAGTACTTTTCACCTCTATAACAGTATTTGGCAAACTTCCTATCCTGTACCCTGCAATAAGGGACCTGCCTGAATTCTAAGGATTCCCTCATCTACCTCCAGTCTGCCAACTTGGACCTTCCTTTCTGTTGCCCCAGTACTTTTCACCTCTATAACAGTATTTGGCAAACTTCCTATCCTGTACCCTGCAATAAGGGACCTGCCTGAATTCTAAGGATTCCCTCATCTACCTCCAGTCTGCCAACTTGGACCTTCCTTTCTGTTGCCCCAGTACTTTTCACCTCTATAACAGTATTTGGCAAACTTCCTATCCTGTACCCTGCAATAAGGGACCTGCCTGAATTCTAAGGATTCCCTCATCTACCTCCAGTCTGCCAACTTGGACCTTCCTTTCTGTTGCCCCAGTACTTTTCACCTCTATAACAGTATTTGGCAAACTTCCTATCCTGTACCCTGCAATAAGGGACCTGCCTGAATTCTAAGGATTCCCTCATCTACCTCCAGTCTGCCAACTTGGACCTTCCTTTCTGTTGCCCCAGTACTTTTCACCTCTATAACAGTATTTGGCAAACTTCCTATCCTGTACCCTGCAATAAGGGACCTGCCTGAATTCTAAGGATTCCCTCATCTACCTCCAGTCTGCCAACTTGGACCTTCCTTTCTGTTGCCCCAGTACTTTTCACCTCTATAACAGTATTTGGCAAACTTCCTATCCTGTACCCTGCAATAAGGGACCTGCCTGAATTCTAAGGATTCCCTCATCTACCTCCAGTCTGCCAACTTGGACCTTCCTTTCTGTTGCCCCAGTACTTTTCACCTCTATAACAGTATTTGGCAAACTTCCTATCCTGTACCCTGCAATAAGGGACCTGCCTGAATTCTAAGGATTCCCTCATCTACCTCCAGTCTGCCAACTTGGACCTTCCTTTCTGTTGCCCCAGTACTTTTCACCTCTATAACAGTATTTGGCAAACTTCCTATCCTGTACCCTGCAATAAGGGACCTGCCTGAATTCTAAGGATTCCCTCATCTACCTCCAGTCTGCCAACTTGGACCTTCCTTTCTGTTGCCCCAGTACTTTTCACCTCTATAACAGTATTTGGCAAACTTCCTATCCTGTACCCTGCAATAAGGGACCTGCCTGAATTCTAAGGATTCCCTCATCTACCTCCAGTCTGCCAACTTGGACCTTCCTTTCTGTTGCCCCAGTACTTTTCACCTCTATAACAGTATTTGGCAAACTTCCTATCCTGTACCCTGCAATAAGGGACCTGCCTGAATTCTAAGGATTCCCTCATCTACCTCCAGTCTGCCAACTTGGACCTTCCTTTCTGTTGCCCCAGTACTTTTCACCTCTATAACAGTATTTGGCAAACTTCCTATCCTGTACCCTGCAATAAGGGACCTGCCTGAATTCTAAGGATTCCCTCATCTACCTCCAGTCTGCCAACTTGGACCTTCCTTTCTGTTGCCCCAGTACTTTTCACCTCTATAACAGTATTTGGCAAACTTCCTATCCTGTACCCTGCAATAAGGGACCTGCCTGAATTCTAAGGATTCCTCATCTACCTCCAGTCTGCCAACTTGGACCTTCCTTTCTGTTGCCCCAGTACTTTTCACCTCTATAACAGTATTTGGCAAACTTCCTATCCTGTACCCTGCAATAAGGGACCTGCCTGAATTCTAAGGATTCCCTCATCTACCTCCAGTCTGCCAACTTGGACCTTCCTTTCTGTTGCCCCAGTACTTTTCACCTCTATAACAGTATTTGGCAAACTTCCTATCCTGTACCCTGCAATAAGGGACCTGCCTGAATTCTAAGGATTCCCTCATCTACCTCCAGTCTGCCAACTTGGACCTTCCTTTCTGTTGCCCCAGTACTTTTCACCTCTATAACAGTATTTGGCAAACTTCCTATCCTGTACCCTGCAATAAGGGACCTGCCTGAATTCTAAGGATTCCCTCATCTACCTCCAGTCTGCCAACTTGGACCTTCCTTTCTGTTGCCCCAGTACTTTTCACCTCTATAACAGTATTTGGCAAACTTCCTATCCTGTACCCTGCAATAAGGGACCTGCCTGAATTCTAAGGATTCCCTCATCTACCTCCAGTCTGCCAACTTGGACCTTCCTTTCTGTTGCCCCAGTACTTTTCACCTCTATAACAGTATTTGGCAAACTTCCTATCCTGTACCCTGCAATAAGGACCTGCCTGAATTCTAAGGATTCCCTCATCTACCTCCAGTCTGCCAACTTGGACCTTCCTTTCTGTTGCCCCAGTACTTTTCACCTCTATAACAGTATTTGGCAAACTTCCTATCCTGTACCCTGCAATAAGGGACCTGCCTGAATTCTAAGGATTCCTCATCTACCTCCAGTCTGCCAACTTGGACCTTCCTTTCTGTTGCCCCAGTACTTTTCACCTCTATAACAGTATTTGGCAAACTTCCTATCCTGTACCCTGCAATAAGGGACCTGCCTGAATTCTAAGGATTCCCTCATCTACCTCCAGTCTGCCAACTTGGACCTTCCTTTCTGTTGCCCCAGTACTTTTCACCTCTATAACAGT